>NW_007726410.1:290814-296000 GCF_000696425.1 Galeopterus variegatus | reverse complement strand
TATATGGGCTGGCCACTTAGCTCCCAGCCAGCTGCCCCCAAAAATAAATAAATAAAAGTAAAAAGTTAACATAGCTAAGAACCATTTCGTTGAAAGATAGGCCAAAAATAATATTTGACAACATAATAAGGAAAAGAGGTTCAGTAATTACGGCATTTGAAAAAATTTTTTCTTCTCTTCAAAAGCCAATAAAATGTTCACTATGGAGTATACATGACCCCTCAAGATGTAATCTCAAAGAGATAAAGTAGTACATCTTGTTTTATCATGTCTGCTTAACTGTTACTACCGTTTACTGGAGAGCAAATTGGACTTCTTACCTATGTTGCCATGTTTTATTTTTATATGAACTGAGGCCTTAGATCACAGTGCTATTAACTATTTCTCCATATTATTAAAGTACTATTTCTCCATTTTATAGTGACCAGCATACAACCTGCTTATTCAATCCTATTCCTTTTGGGGGGGCCTCATAGCACGTAAAACGTTGAGAAATACCATGCTACCTCAAGACCCATATAGGAGAGATCTTCAAAAAAACATGTTATCTTTTGATTCCATTTTTCCTCGAACTTGTTGAAGTAACCTCATACTTATATATAAACTAAGAAACATTTGTGAGAGGCTATGGTAATGGTTGACCGGCATATGCATAATGATAGCATCAAAAGAAGACTAACACGTGCGCTTTTATTTCCTACTCAAATTTTCTTAAGCTCAAGGAAGATTGGATGAATAATTATTTTTTCCTCCTCTCCTACCCTCAAAAAAACAAAAACAAAGAAAAAATCTACTGCTTCTATTACCTACCTTATTAAGTGTCACTACATCTGAACCTGAAGCCTAGCAGTCATTCTAGTACCTTTCACTTATCCCCCACATCCAATCCCTTTCTCATTACTGTCTTTCCTATCTATCCTATTATCTCTAGTCGTGCCTTAGTTTAAATCTTCCCACCTCTACTCTTCCCCCACCTTGTACTATCACTGCTGTCTGAGTGGTCTAACTATAAGGCAGATCCGATTCTGTCATTCCTTTGCTTAATATACGTTAGTGGCCTCCAAATTTAGAATAAAACCCAAATTTTAGCGTAGTATATAAAGATCCTTCAAATTCTAGATCCTTTCTATCACCTAATCTACCATCACACCGTCATGCCACACCTCTAGCCAAACTGCACTGTTTTTGGTTTCTCAAAAGCATAATGCTGTTTCATTCCACAGTGATTTAACACATCCTATGCCCCATTTTCCATTTCTTCCCTTATTCCTTCAAAACTCAGCTCAGGCATTACTTCCTCCAAGAAGCCTTCCAGATCCCTGAATTTTTTTTTTTTTTTAAAAAGATGACCGGTAAGGGGATCTTAACCCTTGACTTGGTGTTGTCAGCACCACGCTCTCCCAAGTGAGCTAACCAGCCATCCTTACATAGGGATCTGAAACCACGGCCTTGGTGTTATCAGCACCACACTCTACCAAGTGAGCCGTGGGCCAGCCTGATCCCTGAATTATTTAGACACCTTGTTCTATTCTAGTATCATCCTATGCTTATCTCTTTAAAATTCATTAAACTGTATTTAAATCATCTATATACTGGTCAGTAACATTCAAACGCTGTAAAAGCAAGACCTGCGCATAACAGGTACTCAATAAATTTTTCTTCACTTATTTATTTATTTTTAAAAAGATTTCTTTTTCCCTGGTGATCCATTATGTACCAGACATAATATCTGCTATCACAGAGTTTCCAGTCTAGTTTTAAGCTAATTACTTAGCGCCAACCACCCTGGTTTCTTTAATATCTTGTCTGGGTCTGTCTTAAAAGGTCTCTTTTAAGTATGCTTAAAACTTCAAGTGTGCTTCCTATTTCAAGAATTCCAATTGAACAAGTCTACATTCACTTTAACCATGGTTTTATTTTTTTATTTTTTATTTTTTAACCATGGTTTTATAAATGTCAATAATGTAATCCTTGGCTATGTTCTTCCCAAACCATAGAGTCATTTATCTACAGTATTGCAGCCTTCTAGAGGGGCAGGGCCCACACCCCTCTTGTTCACAACTATACCCCCAGTTGTTTAGGACAGTATGGATCCTCGGTAAGTGTTTGATGAATAAGTTAAATTTAGAGTAGACTAATATGAATACTTTTCATTCATTTCAATCATTTTTGTTGGTTTTGCTGCCATTATACCAGCTGTCTTTTAAGGTTCAATGGCTGGAACTGCCGTAAGTATTAAAAGTAAAGAACACCAAGATTTTCTTCTTTGTTGGGAAATGTTTCATAGACTATTGACTTGGTGTCCATGACTCCTGAGGACACTCTTCAGTGGGTTTCTAGAATCTTGTCCTCTGTAGGTAATGAGCTTTCCCAAGCCACATTATCACCTACAACTCACCTAACTGGAACTCTCTCCCTCAACTGTGGGTGAGTCATTTCCTCTCTTCCATCTCACCTTTGAAGCTTCCTATTTTTCCTGTCCTGTTTATCTCTCCTCCACACTCATAGATTCTGTTTCAATCTACTGCTGATAATCTTCAAGAATGCCTATTTATAATCTTTGATCAGTTTAGAATTTGAGTGTTTTTTTTCTTTCCCATTAGCTAATCTTAGACACTTTGTGCTTTTTCTATTTTTGACCAAAGAGGTTCTTATCATGTTACATGTGCATATACTATGTCAGCCCAAGGTATGTTAAGGAATTCCACGCTTTAAAATAAGTTGGGAGTAGATAACACTCAGACAACTTCTTACCAATTATTTCAATACCTGATGTACAAAGAGTTTTGACTCTGCCTTTGAGACCTATATAGCTCCCTGTAATTACTCACCTACGCACACAGTTTTATACCTTGCTGTCTATGTACCTGACATCCTTCTACCACAGAGTTCAAACTGATTCATGACTCTAGTCATCTTTTTTTTTGCATCATCTGCAAAGGTTGTGACAAGTATTCTCATCTTCACAGTGGAGACAAAAAGCTGAGATAAAAGCGTTGTTCGCCTTCTACCACAGAGTTCAAACTGATTCATGACTCTAGTCATCTTTTTTTTTGCATCATCTGGAAAGGTTGTGACAAGTATTCTCATCTTCACAGTGGAGACAAAAAGCTGAGATAAAAGCGTTGTTCGCTTCAACAAGTCCTTAGTAGAATACAGAGTGGTTCCCACTCTTACATCAGTGAGTGTATATGTGTATTTGGAAGAAAGAAATAAACTCTCCCTTTGCTGTTCTGCCTCCTATCTATGGGCTCAATATTACTGTCTCTGGTTCCCAAATCATTTACATGTTTGAAATTACTTTTAGATAGTTTCAGGGTGATTCAATCACTCCGGAAATGACATACTATTGATATTTATAAACATAGAGAGCAAACAAATAGTAGAACCCATAGGAAGACCTTTGAGAAGAGCTGATATGAGTTCAAAACCAAAGGAGCAAACTATATAATGCAATGGAACAGAAAAGGAAGAGGCAGCTTTGACCTACACCATAGTTTAACCTGCCAGTTAAGATTGGATATCCATTTCTCATTACTAATTGCCTGTGGCTAAGAAAATTATAGAAACGCATGCAGGGCACTTGAACCATTCAGATAATATATTGTGTGGAAAAGGAAAAGGACCTTCACAAGATTATAGAAAACGGACACCAAAAGCTGTAGGAAACTCATCATGCTGTGTAGGATTCTCTTCCAAGTTCATTCCAGAATTGTCTCCTGGGTAATATGAGTCAGAGAAAAGTAGGCTGTGATAATATAGGATAATAGCTAAGTCATAGAGATGTCAAAATTGAAAAGAAAGAAAAAAAAAAAAGATTGTCTGGAACTATGTCCCTCCTGGACATTGGCTAAGAGCAAACGACCAGGTCTGTAAACATGAGAGCAAAATGACTGGAAAATGTTACCAAGTGGGAAATTGCCAAAACTTTCCTAGTTAATAATTTAACAGGTTTGGAAATGTGGTTTGTTTCCCATTGGAGCAGCAGGGGAGAATGTTCAAAAGGATGGTACCAGACATAGACACCTGGTCCAGAAAAATCTATGCTAGAGACAGTGTTTCCTTTGCAGTGCTATCAATTGACAAAAAAAAAAAAATCACAAAAGCATATTTTTTATGGCAACAAATTTTTAAATGATGGTAACCTTTAGTTTTGGCTTTCTATTAATAGGGTAACCTAAAGTACATAACAATTATCCCATAAAATGATTATTTCTCTAGAGACATTTTAAGATAACTCCTATTGCTCTTTGCTTCTTTTGTTTTATAGGTTTAATATAGCAATTGGATATTTTAAATTGTGTTGTGTGTAGACCTTTTTATTTTGAAAATTTTCAATCATGCAAAAACAAACAAAAAAAAGAATCCCATTGTCAAAGTCATCGTGATTTTGCCATTCTTATTTCACCTACTCTTTTTTCTGTGTGAGGAATATTTTAAAGTAAATCTCAGACATCATATTTCATTGGTATATACTTCTTTAAGCATTTTTAACAGATTAGGAGCTTTTTTAAAAAACATACCATAATACCATTGTCACACCTACAAAATTAATGGTAATTGTCTAATTCCCAGTTCATATTCAATTTCCCCCAATTATCTCAAAAAAAAATTTTTTTTTAAAGTTGGTGATTTCAAATCAGGATCCAGGCAAAATCCACATATTTCATTTGGTTGTTATGTCTTTAGGTCTTTTTTTTTTTTTTTTCCTTCCTTTTTTTGCCTTCCCTTCACGTCTCCACCTCCTCGCCCCCCTCCCCATCAGCATTCCCTTTACTTGTTGAAGAGACTAGATTATTTATCATGTAGAATTTCCTACATTTGGCTAATTGCATTCTTATGATATTATGTATCCTCCTCCATATTTTCTATAAACTAGAAGTTAGATCTAGAGGCTAGGTTTGATTCAGGCTTTAATTTTTTTTTTTGGCAAAAATACTTCTCCATTGGGGATACAATGTACTTCTTATTACATCACACCAGATGGCACATAATGACTACTTATCTCAATTTTAGAAATGTTACTAACCTTGATCAGCCTGATCTAGCTAGGCAGCTAGCTCTTAACACACATACTGTGTTCTACCTCTTCAGTGCAGGTCTGTCCTGCAAAGGAGTTTTGACTGGGTGTTTCCGAGAGCTTTAGGGTCCTGGATAGGACTTTCTCTTGCACTAACTGGCAAAAG
>NW_007726410.1:285786-290471 GCF_000696425.1 Galeopterus variegatus | reverse complement strand
GGGTGTTTCCGAGAGCTTTAGGGTCCTGGATAGGACTTTCTCTTGCACTAACTGGCAAAAGTAAGTCTACAAGGCCTTCTCCCAGTTCCACAGCTTAAATTCTTAGAATTCTTCGATTCACACTCATTTCCAGTGGGGCTCCTTTCTGTTGGTGATAACTTGCAGGTGATTTCTGGGTTCCTTGGTGCTTTTGACTTTCCCAAGTCCTTTTTCTAACTTCTGTTACCAGAAGAGAGGGTCTGGAGAGGTTCAGTGGCCAACTTCAACCCTCCCCGTCCTATACCAGGTTCTTGACTCCGCCACAGGAAAGAATTCAAGAGCAGAGTCACAGTAGAAAGTGAAAACAGGTTTAATGTAAAGAATAAGAAATACAGATTTCACAGGGATAGTGTGGCCTAGCTCCAGAGACTGAGCAGTGGCCTTAGCAAGTTTAATACAAAAGTAAGGAATATACACTTTAAGACAAAGTGCAGACAGGTCCCAAAGTGAACAGCAGCCTGCTGAAGGTAAGTTTAACACAAAAAAGCAAAATGTACACACCTCACAGGCTAAGTGCAGACTGGCTCCAGAGAGAGTGAGCAGCAGCCTGCCTTCCTCCTGGATTCAACTTTTATATCTTGGCCATCTATACATAGTCATAATGTCTAATGAATAGTCAACTAGGGGGTTGGTTCCTGCTTATGTAACAGGTTTGCTTATGCCCAGTTGGTCTCCTTTAGAGCATGCTCATTGATTAAATTCCACCAAATACATTTAACATGCTAGGTACTCTCTTACATCTCCAGTGGAGGTCATTCAAGGATAAACTCCTTTTTACTAAGCGTGCTCAACCACCAAGATAACACAGATCTGCTCCCTGTGGTCTCAATCTCTACTGTGCTGGTACCAAAAACAGGTGCTACAAGCAACAGTAGCTCAGGACTCAGAGGAAGGGCTTAAGTCTTGGGTGAATGGTTTGAGACCCAGGGAAGTGGCCTGAAAACCAACCCTAGCACCTCCTATCTCACCTGCACTTCTGCCACCACATGCCCTGTCATACCCCACCCCTGACCCCTTATCTCCTACCATGGTTCTCCTTGCTACCTTAGTTCGGCCCCACCCTCTAGTGTTCTAGAGTTCCAGGGGAAACTTTTTTTTTTTTTTTTTAAAGATGACCAGTAAGGGGATCTTAACCCTTGACTTGGTGTCATCAGCACCACGCTCTCCCAAGTGAGCTAACCCGCCATCCCTATATGGGGATCCAAACCCATGGCCTTGGTGTTATCAGCACCACACTCCCAAGTGAGTGATGGGCTGGCCCTCAGGGGAAATTTTTATACCTGTTTTTTTTGTTTGTTTGTTTTTGGAGGCTGGCCAGTACAGGTATACGAACCTGTGACCTTAGGCTTGCTTTTAAGGCTGCACTCTAACCAACTGAGCTAACCGGCCAGCCCTGCATACCTGGTTTTTAGTAAAGATGTTGCCTGTAGGGTTGAGTTTCTGTTTTTTGCTATCCTCATTGCTCTCACTGTTTCTGTGAGGGGATCCATTACTCTTCTGCCATGACTACTACCTTTCCTGTCCTCACTGTTGCATTTTTAAATTTTAAATTGCGTGCTCTTTAACCTAAAGGTATATATAATAGCCCTGCTATTGAAATATTTTTATTTGACCACTATTAAAGTAATTGTGACACTTTTCTTATTCAATGATTATAAGATATAAGTGACTGTAAATTTCAGTATTATCCCCTGGGCAACTGTTGGGCAGGCTCTTGTATGACAACTTTAATCTCCTATTTAAATTTTCAGCAGGAGTTGTAACTTGTCAGTACACTTTATTGTGAAATTCAAAATACCAGAAAGTGCTTCTGGGCAAAGGGCAGCCAAGCAGGCCACCTGAAAGGCTTCTGTATTCTACCCTGACATCTGATCTGAATGAGAATGGTACTAAATACATATATATGTCTGTAAACTTGCCTTGGAAGGCATTTGCCTGATATGTTTTATTTATTGGAGTAGAAAGGGAGATTAACTCAACTCTAAAAGAGCAAATTAGATTTAAGAATTTTGAAAGTATGAGATCTAATCACAAATGTTAAACACACTATAGTGAATAGAATAGTTTGAGCTTTACTAACCTAAATTTTCACGTAATCTGATTGAGCCACTTCTTAGGTATTTTAGGCTACATGTTGAGATCCAAATGAAAGTGAATAATCTGTTAAAATTGCAGTTTTTGTAATATGCTCTAGGGTCAAGGTAGAAACTGCCAAAACATGCATAATTAGCCAGTAAAAGCTTTTGTGTAGCTGGGCAGCACTAGATTTATACTAGTGAATGGGGAGTGAAATTGTGTGCCCATGGTCCTATTATAGCCATCACTGAATTTCCAGTCTTGAGGCAGACCCAGAGGTAATGAGCACTGAGTGAGAGCACAGACTCTGAAGCCAGTCTAACCAAAATGGGATCCTTCCTCCACCATTTTACTGAGTGATTTTTGTCAAGTAACTAAGTTTTCACATCTGTAGAGTGGACATAAAAACAGTCTCTAACTCAAAGAGCTGTTAGGAGGATTAAATTAACGTAGGTAAAGTGTTCAAAACAATGCCTGGCACCTAGTAAGCACTGTGTAAGTGTTTTCTATTGTTATTGTCCTCTCTTCCTGAGTTGGTCAGTTGGGTCATATTAGCACATGATATTACAGAGAATGAACAATGCTTTTCAAGTTTTCGCAGTAGCTGTCTTTTACTACCACCATCAAACATTGGGAGCATTAATTACTCATTTGAATTAGCTTTAGTTGTGGCCATGTCATTAACAAAAAAGATTCTGTTGGGTAAGTGAACTGATCCCCAAATTGAAGTTTAATACAGTCATTTTCGTGTTTCATTGCTTCTTTTACAGCTATAATATGAAAAAAGAATTTGTTATTGGAGCCATAATTTTTTAATAGATATCCTCAGTCCTCAAGAGTATTAATGTAGCTTTTAACAGTGCTTGATTTTAACTGAGGAAATACTTTATTTAATTAGGAAGCTCTTAAATACATAGCTGTAGTTTTATAGTATTATTTTCTTGTATATTTTTAGGAAAAAAATTTGCATGGTAATTAATTTTTCCCCAGGTAATGTGAATATTAGAGTAAAAGACTTTGTAATGTTGGAACAAATTAATTGCATATCTTTTATAGAACAATTATTTTACAGAAGCAGTCTCCACAATTCCCGTACTGCACTTAAATTCAACTTACAGTCAACTTGTCAGAGATAAATTTTCTGTAAAGGGAGATATCTCTGCATCTTAATAAGGTTTTATTTGTTTCTTTATTTAACACAAAGCTATAAGAGTCATCAATGAATCAAATTTTAATTCTAACACCCATTAGTTTGATTTGAACTTAAAGCCTATTTTGGGGGGGGAGTTGATTTTTGTGTGTTTTTTGGTGACTGGCTCTACAGGTATCAAACCCTGGACCTTGGGGTTAGCACCATGTTCTAGCCAACTGAACTAATAGGTCAGACCTAAACTTAAAATCAGTAACATTTCACTTGACCCTAAGAGCATTCCAGACTTGTCATTTAAATCCTAATGCAATGCTATTAGATGACTACTCTTCAGGAGAAGAAAAAATGTAATATACAAGAAAAATCTGTTTATCATGTTGATTTTCCCAGTTTTATTGGAAATGAGATATCCCAACAATAATTAACAAATTGGAGTGAAGCTGAAAAAAAGGAATTAACATAATTAGATGACTTAAGAAATACAGAAGTTAAATAGTTCAGAAATCAGACCAGCTGGTTTGAAGTATTTCCGATTTGAGGAGGAAAACTTAATTGACCATTTAATAGGAATGGGAAATAATCTGTATTAATCCTAGTTCTCCTCTGTAGTTCCTCCCTATTAGTCCATTGTAGTATCACAATTGCAAGTCCTGGAGGATCCCAGTCACAACACTCCTACATCTCTGGTCCCCCACTGCCTCTTCTCTAAAATTAAGATATTGGGGCGGGACGGTTAGCTCAGTTGGTTAGAGTGAGGTGTTATAATATCAAGGTCAGGGGTTTGGATTCCCAGACCCTCCAGCTGCCAAAAAGAAAAAAGAAAGAAAGAAAGAAAAATCGATACTGAATATCCTTGTTAACCCAAAAATTTGATGAAGATTTTTTTGTCACTTAACACAAATATTTTATTTGTATGGCTAATTTAGAATAATTTGGAATAAGATTCCCTGAGCGAGGGTGTTTCTTCACTATTTCTAACCTATGCCCACATTTTGCCAAAAGTGAAAATTTAATTCCCTATTTTAACAGTATTTTAAATTTCAAAATAAATAATTTCAGAAGAAGAAATTATAGGGCTAGCCAGTTAGCTCAATGGTGAGAGCACAGCCTTTAACATCAAGGTCAATGGTTTGGTTCCCTGGTACTGGTCAGCCACCAGGAAAAAAAAAAAGAGAGAAGAAATTTTATTTTGATTTTGAAGGGCAGATATTGTTATCTCTATTATGTTTAGTAATGGGAAGCTTGAGTCCTCTTGCAAGCAGCTTTTCTATCCTCTTTTTTTTATTTGGTGCCTGGCATTTGTGGGGATCTGAACCCTTGACCTTGGTGTTATAACACTGCACTCTAAACACCTTTGCTGTCCTAAGAAGAGTAGAAGATAGAAATGATGATGCAAGTTACTTTTCACTTTAAATGGAGG
>NW_007726410.1:269776-285776 GCF_000696425.1 Galeopterus variegatus | reverse complement strand
TTTTTATTTGACCACTATTAAAGTAATTGTGACACTTTTCTTATTCAATGATTATAAGATATAAGTGACTGTAAATTTCAGTATTATCCCCTGGGCAACTGTTGGGCAGGCTCTTGTATGACAACTTTAATCTCCTATTTAAATTTTCAGCAGGAGTTGTAACTTGTCAGTACACTTTATTGTGAAATTCAAAATACCAGAAAGTGCTTCTGGGCAAAGGGCAGCCAAGCAGGCCACCTGAAAGGCTTCTGTATTCTACCCTGACATCTGATCTGAATGAGAATGGTACTAAATACATATATATGTCTGTAAACTTGCCTTGGAAGGCATTTGCCTGATATGTTTTATTTATTGGAGTAGAAAGGGAGATTAACTCAACTCTAAAAGAGCAAATTAGATTTAAGAATTTTGAAAGTATGAGATCTAATCACAAATGTTAAGATACAATGTACTTCTTATTACATCACACCAGATGGCACATAATGACTACTTATCTCAATTTTAGAAATGTTACTAACCTTGATCAGCCTGATCTAGCTAGGCAGCTAGCTCTTAACACACATACTGTGTTCTACCTCTTCAGTGCAGGTCTGTCCTGCAAAGGAGTTTTGACTGGGTGTTTCCGAGAGCTTTAGGGTCCTGGATAGGACTTTCTCTTGCACTAACTGGCAAAAGTAAGTCTACAAGGCCTTCTCCCAGTTCCACAGCTTAAATTCTTAGAATTCTTCGATTCACACTCATTTCCAGTGGGGCTCCTTTCTGTTGGTGATAACTTGCAGGTTAAAATTGCAGTTTTTGTAATATGCTCTAGGGTCAAGGTAGAAACTGCCAAAACATGCATAATTAGCCAGTAAAAGCTTTTGTGTAGCTGGGCAGCACTAGATTTATACTAGTGAATGGGGAGTGAAATTGTGTGCCCATGGTCCTATTATAGCCATCACTGAATTTCCAGTCTTGAGGCAGACCCAGAGGTAATGAGCACTGAGTGAGAGCACAGACTCTGAAGCCAGTCTAACCAAAATGGGATCCTTCCTCCACCATTTTACTGAGTGATTTTTGTCAAGTAACTAAGTTTTCACATCTGTAGAGTGGACATAAAAACAGTCTCTAACTCAAAGAGCTGTTAGGAGGATTAAATTAACGTAGGTAAAGTGTTCAAAACAATGCCTGGCACCTAGTAAGCACTGTGTAAGTGTTTTCTATTGTTATTGTCCTCTCTTCCTGAGTTGGTCAGTTGGGTCATATTAGCACATGATATTACAGAGAATGAACAATGCTTTTCAAGTTTTCGCAGTAGCTGTCTTTTACTACCACCATCAAACATTGGGAGCATTAATTACTCATTT
Organism: Galeopterus variegatus; assembly: GCF_000696425.1. Lineage (NCBI taxonomy): Eukaryota > Metazoa > Chordata > Mammalia > Dermoptera > Cynocephalidae > Galeopterus > Galeopterus variegatus. The sequence continues at coordinate 284,430 of NW_007726410.1, read as the reverse complement.
GAATTAGCTTTAGTTGTGGCCATGTCATTAACAAAAAAGATTCTGTTGGGTAAGTGAACTGATCCCCAAATTGAAGTTTAATACAGTCATTTTCGTGTTTCATTGCTTCTTTTACAGCTATAATATGAAAAAAGAACTTGTTATTGGAGCCATAATTTTTTAATAGATATCCTCAGTCCTCAAGAGTATTAATGTAGCTTTTAACAGTGCTTGATTTTAACTGAGGAAATACTTTATTTAATTAGGAAGCTCTTAAATACATAGCTGTAGTTTTATAGTATTATTTTCTTGTATATTTTTAGGAAAAAAATTTGCATGGTAATTAATTTTTCCCCAGGTAATGTGAATATTAGAGTAAAAGACTTTGTAATGTTGGAACAAATTAATTGCATATCTTTTATAGAACAATTATTTTACAGAAGCAGTCTCCACAATTCCCGTACTGCACTTAAATTCAACTTACAGTCAACTTGTCAGAGATAAATTTTCTGTAAAGGGAGATATCTCTGCATCTTAATAAGGTTTTATTTGTTTCTTTATTTAACACAAAGCTATAAGAGTCATCAATGAATCAAATTTTAATTCTAACACCCATTAGTTTGATTTGAACTTAAAGCCTATTTTGGGGGGGGAGTTGATTTTTGTGTGTTTTTTGGTGACTGGCTCTACAGGTATCAAACCCTGGACCTTGGGGTTAGCACCATGTTCTAGCCAACTGAACTAATAGGTCAGACCTAAACTTAAAATCAGTAACATTTCACTTGACCCTAAGAGCATTCCAGACTTGTCATTTAAATCCTAATGCAATGCTATTAGATGACTACTCTTCAGGAGAAGAAAAAATGTAATATACAAGAAAAATCTGTTTATCATGTTGATTTTCCCAGTTTTATTGGAAATGAGATATCCCAACAATAATTAACAAATTGGAGTGAAGCTGAAAAAAAGGAATTAACATAATTAGATGACTTAAGAAATACAGAAGTTAAATAGTTCAGAAATCAGACCAGCTGGTTTGAAGTATTTCCGATTTGAGGAGGAAAACTTAATTGACCATTTAATAGGAATGGGAAATAATCTGTATTAATCCTAGTTCTCCTCTGTAGTTCCTCCCTATTAGTCCATTGTAGTATCACAATTGCAAGTCCTGGAGGATCCCAGTCACAACACTCCTACATCTCTGGTCCCCCACTGCCTCTTCTCTAAAATTAAGATATTGGGGCGGGACGGTTAGCTCAGTTGGTTAGAGTGAGGTGTTATAATATCAAGGTCAGGGGTTTGGATTCCCAGACCCTCCAGCTGCCAAAAAGAAAAAAGAAAGAAAGAAAGAAAAATCGATACTGAATATCCTTGTTAACCCAAAAATTTGATGAAGATTTTTTTGTCACTTAACACAAATATTTTATTTGTATGGCTAATTTAGAATAATTTGGAATAAGATTCCCTGAGCGAGGGTGTTTCTTCACTATTTCTAACCTATGCCCACATTTTGCCAAAAGTGAAAATTTAATTCCCTATTTTAACAGTATTTTAAATTTCAAAATAAATAATTTCAGAAGAAGAAATTATAGGGCTAGCCAGTTAGCTCAATGGTGAGAGCACAGCCTTTAACATCAAGGTCAATGGTTTGGTTCCCTGGTACTGGTCAGCCACCAGGAAAAAAAAAAAAGAGAGAAGAAATTTTATTTTGATTTTGAAGGGCAGATATTGTTATCTCTATTATGTTTAGTAATGGGAAGCTTGAGTCCTCTTGCAAGCAGCTTTTCTATCCTCTTTTTTTTATTTGGTGCCTGGCATTTGTGGGGATCAGAACCCTTGACCTTGGTGTTATAACACTGCACTCTAAACACCTTTGCTGTCCTAAGAAGAGTAGAAGATAGAATATGATGATGCAAGTTACTTTTCACTTTAAATGGAGGGAAAAGATACCAGCAACAGTAACACAAAAACTTCACTTACAAGTGCATACACACAGTCCAGCAATTCACGGTTTGTATCTCTCTCTTTTTTTTTTCTTTTTGTTGGTTAGTTGGTCCACGGATCTGAACCCTTGAACCTTGGTGTTGTAACACCACACTCTAACCAGCTGAGCTAACTGGCCAGCCAGGTTTGTATCTTTAAACTGTGCACACCTCCCACCATCACCAGATTCTGATAGTACCTCTCTGGCAAGTGACTGATTGACACTCTACTCTCAATCCCTCCATACCCTGCTCCACATACACAGAGATGACTAAGGGATAAAAATAAAACTAGTACTTTTAATCAGCCAATGTCATGGTCTATTTATAGTATATAAATTCCTCATCCTCAGTTTTTCTCCCCAGCCTGTAACATGTTGCTGTAAAGATCTTTAAAAGTCTTAGGTTCACCCCATTCATTTAGGATAGAAAGTCTAATTCTTGAACTTCAGCGAAAATACAGTGTCTACCCTTTTCAGTAAAACTTCTAGCTTGTCTCTGCTTTATAATATACAGATGCTTGTCAACTTACAATGGTTATGTTCTGATAAACCCGTTGTAAACTGAAAAATATGGTATGTCAAAAAGTGCATCTAATCAGATCCCTCAATCAGCCAGCTGCAAAGAAAAAAAAAAGGCATTTAATAAACTTAATACCCCGATAAACCCTAGTAAAGTCGTAAGTCAACCTATTGTAAGTCGAGGTCCATCTGTATATTTTAAAGTTACAAATAACTACACTTATTTGAAGTTATTTGTACCTTAAACCAAAATTTGATGCACCTTTTGGTCAACTTACCAAAATGGCTATTTTTTTTTAATTATTTATTTATTTATTTATTTTTGATTATACACATTTATGAGGTGCAGAGCTGACTATCAAAAATTTGATGCACCTTTTGGTCAACTTACCAAAATGGCTATTTTTTTAAATTATTTATTTATTTATTTATTTTTGATTATACACATTTATGAGGTGCAGAGCTGACTATCAGTATTTGTGTACAGTATGTGAAAATCAAATCAATATTATTAGCGTGTTAATCATTACAAATGGTAATTATTCTTTGTGTCCCTTATCCAATTGCTCCTTAACCCCTTTTCCCTCCCCCTTTCCCACCTCAAATAAGTACCAAAATGGCTTAGATCATGATCTGAGAGTCACATGAACCTTTAAAAATTTTTCAGGTATATTGCCAGAGAAATGGTAGACCAGATTATTGAAGTTTATTCTCAAAGTATTTTCCTCATTTTTCTGCAGAAGTAGCAGATTCAAGATTTCACAAATTCTGAATTTGATTAGAATTTGCCATTGTAAAGTGTTTTTTAAAACTATTTTAAAACTATTTAAGCAATAAAAAAAAAAAAAAACCACACATACAAACGTGTTTAATACCAAGTTAATCATGTATCGTTGAAATATTCGTTGAGTGACCCAGGGATTCAACAAAAAGTAAACTACTAAAAATGTACTGTGAATCATAAAGGAGAGATTTTGAAGGAGAATGAGAATGAGAAAGGAATGGTAAATGAAAAAAAAAGGCAGAATGGGTGACAGTTTTATTGAAGTAGAATTTCAGTAAGAAGTCGAATAGTAAGAAGAATCTGTGCAAGAGAATCTGACCACACTGGAAAGGAGGATAAGGAGGGAAAGGGGGGGCCCTTGAGTGCTTTACATATTTTCTTTATCTCGTCTAGTTCTCACAATAACTCCATGACGTAGTTATCATTATTCATAATTGACAGATGAGAAAACTGAACTAAAGTAGATTTGGAGGGAAAGAAACAACTATTTTAATGTATAAAAAAATATAATAATATGACAAACTCTGAGGGAGGCACTGCAAATTAGATGAAAATCTTCTAATAGCCAGTATTATTTGCTCCCATTTAAGGACAGAGAAATTCAGAAACAGCTCAGTTACTTGGAAAGTGATGGAATGAATCGATACGGTTGGCAAATAAAATCTAGTAGTTGCTGTTTCCATGTTTCCTCTGTTTAGACCATGCTGATTAGGTGCTCTCAGCGCATCCATTTTGAAAAACAGCACATATTTTAAAGGAATATGGCATTTAGAAATGTCATAATAGATGAAACGATAGCTTCATTACTCAGAGTAAATATTTATTTTACAGCTGGATAATTTTGCAAAATTATATAATTCAACTCAACATTTTTAAAACTGTGTCTGTAACACAAAAGGTAGCATATCTCTTAAAACTTAGGAAATTTAAAACAAAGTAATGATAGATAATAAAAATTGCCCCAATCCTGTTATCCAGAGTTGAGCAAAATGCATTTTACTATATTTCCTTCCTTTTCTACTTATTATTTTATAGTAGCTCTGGACTTCACAGGAACAGGGTTTCTAGATAGTAGCCCACAAGTGCTCCAAGAAGTAGGATGAGCAAATTATACAGTAGTCCCCCCTTATGGACAGGGAATAGCTTCTAAGACCCCCAGTAGATGCCTTAAACCATGTGTAGTATTGAGCCCTATATAAACTATTTTTTCCTGTACAGATTCTCCTCGACTTTAGATGAAGTTACATTCCAATAAACCCATGGTAAGTTGAAAATATCATTAAGTAAAAAACACATTGACTACACCTAAGCTACAGAACATCATAGCTTAGTCTAGCCTATCTTAAACATGCTTAGGACATTTATATTAGCCTACAGTTGGGCAAAATCATCTAACACAAAGCCAATTTTATAATAGAGTATTGAATATCTCCTGTAATTTGTTGAATACCATACTGAAAGTGAAAAACTAGGTATTCGAAGTATTGTTTCTACTGAATGTGTATCACTTTCAGACCACTGTAAGTACAAAATCATACATTGAACCATAAGTCAGGTCTGTCTGTACATACCTGTACAGCATGGATACTCTGGATGAAGGAATGATCTCGTATGAGACAGCAACATTTCATCACGATCCTCAGAACAGCACACAAATTAAAACTTATGAATTATTTATTTCTGGAATGTTCCATTTAATATTTTGGTTTTTTAAAAAATAATAAGTTATTTTAATTATTCTTACCATTCAAAAGAAACTTCTGCATCAAAGCCCACACCTGCCCAGCCATAGACCCTGAAATTCTAAGAAGGTCAGGATGAGGGCAGAACCCCAATAACACCTGAGATTCTGGTCATGGTGTTTCACTTGAGCGTGACTTTCAATTCCATTACCTTTTTGGATGTTTCATAGACCTCAAGAGTTTTCTCCAGAGGAAACCTATGGGTGACTAAGAGCTTTACATTCACAGACTTGGATATAGCATGAAATCACCATAAGCCATGTGTTGCAGTATTGAAATGCGCCCTTTATATCCACCTCCCAGATAGCCACGTGCACTAGGGGTACGGTGGTCATCTTGGAGCCCAGCCCCACGAGCACTGGGTCCCACCAGAATGAGTGGCTTATAGCAGAAGTTCGGTTGTGCTCGTAGAACAACCAGCAGAGATTCCCATCTTGGGCGGGGGGGGTGGCACAGAAGAAGATGGATGCGGACAGGTTGTATGTGCCAATCTTGCAGAATTCGTCAATTTCTCAGGGAGCACCAGTCTCAAAGGTGATGTGATCACCTGATTTTAGGTGCTTTAACAACGATCCCACTTTTACAACTATTCCCAAAGCATCATGCCCCAGCACCATTGGCTTTTTCATGACAGAATCACCAATTCAACCATGCTGCCAGTAGTGGGTGCCTGAGATTCCAACAGAATGCATCTTCAGCAGCACCTCATTTGGGCTGGATTCAGGGATAGGATAGTTCTCCAGGCACAGGTCCCCAAGGCCATGCACCACCAGGGAGAGGTTCTCAGGCCTGGCCAGGTCTGCCATGTCTCTCACTTGCTCTCAGATGAAGGCTAGATTCTGCAGGATGTGTGGTCACTCTGGTCAGGGCCCCGCCAAGGACCATGGGCCCATTTTATATATTTGGGCCATGGTTGATTGCAGGTAACTGAAACCACAGAAGGCAAAACCACAATAAGGGGGAACTACTATATGACTACTCTTCATAAGCCAGACACCATGCATTTAATTCCATGATCCTGTTGCCTAATGCATTGCAAGGGTACCTCTTCACATTCTCTAAGATGGACCTCATGAAGAGTGTCAGGTTTGGGAGCAGACATGGCAGTATATGTTTGGTAAGAAATGTTTTCTTTGATTTTTTTTTTTTTTTTTTTTTGCTAAAAGGGAAATTTATTTAATGCATACATTAATAAAAAAGGAAGATCTCAAATCAACAATCACCTTTGCACCTTAAGAAACTAGAAAATGAAGAGCGAACTAAGTCTAGACCTAGCACAGGAAGTAAATAATAAAAATGAGAGCATAGATCAAAGAAACAAAGTAGAAAAAAAAAATAGAGAAACTCCATGAAACCAAAAGTTGGTACTTTGACGCGATCTACTAAATTGACAAACCTTTACCTAGATGGACTAAGAAAAAAGAGAGAAGACTCAAATAACTAAAATCAGAAATGAAAGAGAGGTCATTACAACCAAATTTACAGAAATCGAAAGGATTATAAGAGAATACTAAGAATAATTGTTGGTCAACAAATTAGATCATCTAGATGAATGAATAAATTCCTAGAAACACACCACCTACCAAGACTGAATTATGAAAAAAACAGAAAGTTTGAACAGACTATAGCTGGTAAGATCAATCATTATCATTTTTCAGTTTCCTAATGCAGGACTCCCTTGAGGATTTCTTGCAGGGCTGGTCGTGTGGTGATGAACTACCACAGTTTTTGTCTGTCTGGAAAATGCACTATTTCTCCCTCACTTCTGAAGGATAGTCTTGCTGGATATAGTATTCTTGGCTGGCAGATTTTTTCTTTTAGTATTTTGAATAGATCATCCGATTTCCTTCTGGCTTGTGGAGTTTCTGTTGAGAAGTCTGCTGTTAGTCTGATAGCATCTCCCTTCTAGCTCAATTGATGCTTTTCTCTTGCTTCTTTGAAGATTCTCTCTTTGTCTTTGAGCTTTGCCAGTTTGACTATAATGTGTCTTGGAGAGGATCTTTTTGGATTGAATCTGTTTGGGAATCTTTGAGCCTCCTGGATCTGAATGTATGTGTCTGTCCCTATACCTGGGAAATTTTCAATTATTATTTCATTGAATAGGTTTTCCATTCCTTTTCCTTTCTCCTCCCCTTCTGGAACACCCATGATTCAAATGTTTGTGTGCTTAAGGTTTTTCACTATCTCTTTTAGATTTTCTTTATTTTCTAAAATTCTTCTTTTCTTTTTTTGTCCACCTGTGTTATTTCAAGAAGACTATCTTCAAGATCAGAAATTCTTTTCTTCTGTTTGTTCTAGCCTGCTGCTTAAGCTCTCGGTTCTGTTTTTTATTTTGTTGAGTGAATCTTTCAGTTCCATGAGTTCTGCTACATTCTGTTTTAAGGTATTAATCTCTTTGTAAATTTCCTCCTGCATATCCTAGATTTTTTTCTCATTTCATTATTTTTGAGTCTTCTTGTATCTCAGTGAGTTTCCTTAAGATTGTTGCTTGGAATTCCTTTTCAGTCATTGAAAGGGTTTCCTGCTCTATAGGGTCTGATATTTGAGAAGTACTGTATTCTTTTGGTGGCGTCATATTTCTCAGGTTTTGTATTTCCAGTACCTCTACATTGATGTCTGGTCTTCTGGTTGAGCAGTTGCTTCTTCTATTACTTTGGAATAGGCTTTAAAGAGAGAGACATCCTCTTCTTTTTCCGGTCTCTGCTGGTGACACTCCTTGTGTCAATTCAGTCCAGTGGTGGGCCACTTGCATGGTGGCTGTGGCTACTGCTGTGGTGTCAAGCCACTTTTGTGGCAGCTGTGGCTATGGTGGGCCACCTGCACAGAAGTGGTACTTTCATCGTGCCACTTGCTTCTGGGCAGGGAATGCTGCCCTTGGCTCCTCCCTAGGCCCCTGGGCATGCTCTACTGCTTGCTGCTTCCAAAGGAAGGGTTCTGTGATTTTTTAAAAAAAATAACTTTATTTAGGTATAATTTACATACCATAAAAATTTTTGCATACCATTTTACCCCACTTGCTTCTGGGCAGGGAATGCTACCCTTGGCTCCTCCCTAGGCCCCTGGGCATGCTCTACTGCTTGCTGCTTCCAAAGGAAGGGTTCTGTGATTTTTTTAAAAAATAACTTTATTTAGGTATAATTTACATACCATAAAAATTTTTGCATACCATTTTACCACTGTACATACCACTTAAAATGTATATTTCTGTCATATAATATGAAATATATTTGGTCTTTATCCCCAATTCCTGTCTTAGAGTTCCTTAAAACCCTTTGAATTTCCTGAGTGATAGAGAGTCTTTTGTTATTCATAATGAGCCCCTTTTGATAATGCCTGAGTTTATGCTAATAGAGTGATGGAGGGAGAGGGAGAGATGAGTAGATAGCCTCAAGATGGGGCCAGTCACCTAAAGACCAAGTAATTACAGGATTGGAGGATTGGAACTTTAGCCCCACCCACCAACTTCCAAGAAATGGGAAGGGCGGACTGGAAATTAAGCTCTATAAAAAATCTCAAACAATAGGGACTGGCCTGTTAGCTCACTTGGCTAGAGCTGCTGCTGCTAACAACAAGGTCAAGGATTCGGATCCCTTTACTAGCCAGCCACCAAAAGAAGAAAAACCTCTTGATCAAGATTTGAGGAGCTTCCCAGTTGCTCCCTGCTCCATACCTTGTCCTATCTCTCTCTTCATCTGGCTGTTCCTGAGTTGTATCCTTTATGATAAACCAGCAACGGTAAGGAAGTATTTCCCTGACTTCTATGAGTCACTCTAGCAAATTACTGAACCCAAGGAAAAGGTCAAGAGAACCAGTTGGTCAGAGGTGTAGATAACAACCTAGTGCTTGCGATTGGCATCTGAAGTAGGAGCAGTCTTGTGGAACTGAGCCCTTAGCCTGTGGGATCTGACTCTAACTCTAGGTAGATAGTGTCACCCAACTGATGTTCGGAGAGTCAGAGAGTTGGAGAATTGCTTGGTATGGAAAAAAGCCACATATCTGGTCACAGAAATGTGTTGAGTGTGAAAGTAAAGGGGAAAAAGTTTGTTTTTTCCTTAACAAGTTCAATGATTTTTTTTTAGTAATTTACAAAGCTGTGCAAATATTACCATAATTCAGTATTTAGGAAATTTTCATAACCCAAAAAAGAAACCTGCAGCCCTCCCTCCCTCAGCCTTGGTAACCACTAATCTGCTTTCTATCTGTGTAGATTTGTCTTTCCTGGACATTTCATATTAATGGAGTTATATAATAGGTAGCATTTTGCATCTGGCTTCTTTCACTGAATGTTTTCAAGGTTCATCTATTTTGTAGCATGTAGCAGTATTTTTTCCCTTTTATTGCTAAATAGTTTTCCACTGTCTGGATATACCACATTTTGATGATCTGTTCATCAGCTGATAGACACTTTTTTGGCTGTTTGGAACATAGGGGCAGAAAGGGGTGATAACCTTTCCTAACCCATCATAAGGGTCATGGCCAATACTCCTATAAAATAAAACAAGTTAACAAGAGAAAAGCATAACAAATTTATTTAGTCAAAGTTTTACATCACACAGGAGGCTTCAGAAACAAAGATCGAAAGAACCAGGCAAACTCCATTTTTATGCTTAGATTCAATGAAGAATGAACAGCCATGTAGAAATGTGATTGGACAAAAAGGATATGATCTAATGGTAATAGACTGAGGGGAAACCCAGCAAGGCCTGTTTGTCCAGATTCTTCTTGGTCTCTCTGTGCAGCATCTCTTCCTCCGGGGTATAGGGCAGGATCCTCTGGAACAAAGGTCTTATGACCTACTGTCAGACAAGGTAGGTCAGAGAATTTCTTTATGGCCTGCTCCTACACAGGCAGGGAAAGCGTAAAGTAATATTTCTAGATTTTATGGCTTGCTTTGGAGGAGGGGGGTTCTAGTTTCTATGACCTACCTTGAGGAAAAGGAATTCTGGTTTGCATGACTGGTTTCAGAGGAGAAAACAGAAGACAGGAAGGTGGAGAAGATTAGAGAGAACTTGCTTCTGAGGCCTTTAGTTTAAAGTACTCAGCACGCAAAAGTGCCATACTTTGGGAATCATTTTCTGAGCCTCAGCAGAATAATGCTTCTGTGAACATTCACGTACAAGTCTTTGTGTGGACATGTTTTCGTTTCTCTTGGGTACATACTTAGAATTGCTGGAGGATATGGTAAATTTGTTTTTAACTTTTTAGGAAACTGCCAAATTGTTTTCCAAAGTGACTGTAACATTTACATTCCCATCAGCAGTGTATGAAGGTCCCAGTATTTCCACATCCTGGCACTTGTTATTGTCTGCCTTTTTGATTTTAGCCATTCAAGTGGGTGTGAAGTAGTATTTTATTGTGGTTTTAATTTGCATTTTCCTAATGATTAATGATGTTGAACATGGTTTCACATGCTTATTTACCATTCACATATTCTCTTTGTTCAAATGCATTTCCAAATCCACTGTACATTTTTCAATTGTGTGGCTTGTCATTGGATTAAGAGTTCTTTATATATTCTAGACACAAGTCCTTTATCACATTGTGATATGCAAATAACTTCTCCCAGTCTGAATTTTCATTTTCTTAATGGTATCTTTTGATGTACAAGTTTTTCAATCAGATAAAACCCAGTTTATCAATTTTGGGGGGATTTCTGCTTTTAGTCATAAATCTGTTTTCTCTAAAAGTTTTATGTAGGTTCAGCTTTTATATTTAAGTCTGTGATTTATTTTGAGTTCTTTTGAATGTATGGTGTCACAAAAGTCTAAATGCATTTCTGTAATATCTTGAAATGAATGAAAAATTCTAGCCAGTTACTGGTAAGTCCTTGACAAAAGAATGGTTCTTTTGTTAAAAATGAAAACATTTTTAACTTTGGGAGAATCCATCTGTATTAGTCTGGGTTCTCCAGAGAGACAGAACCAATAGGATATGTATATAGATATATGAGAGGGGGTTTATTAAGGGAATTTGCTCTTGCGATTGTGAAGGCTGAGGAGTCCCACAATAGGCCATTTGCAAACTGGATGCCAGTAGTGTGGCTCAGTCCAAGTCCAGAAGCCTCAGAACCAAGGAAGCTGATGGTGTAATTCTCTGTCCAAGGCTAGAGGCATGAGAACTGGAGGTGCTGCTGGTATAAATCCTGGAACCCAAAGGCTGGAGTTTTTAAGTTTGGATGCCCATCGATAGGAGAGAAGAGTGTATCGCAGCTCCAGTGGATAGAGAGAGATTTGCCTTTTCCTCCGTTTTTGTTCTCTGGGCTCCCAGTGGGGTTCCCACCCATATTGAGGGCAGATCTTTCCCACCCAGTCTACTCAGGCTTACATGCTAATCCCTTCTGGAAACATCCTCATAGACACACCCAAAAATAATGCTTTACTAGGTTTCTATGTATTCCTAAATCTAGTCAAATTGACATGTACAATTAACCATCACACCACCTGTGGCTATGAGGGATGGGGCTGCCACCCAGACAGCCAAATCCATGACCAAATGAAATTATCTGTAATACCTGTATGTTTACTCTGTTCTCTTGCTGTCTTGTACCTAGTAAGCCTTCAATTGGTGTTATTTGATATTCAGAAAAGTGAACTTTATGATCCTGTAGGTTCGTGCTTTGATGTCTTTTTCTTTTTTGGTGGCTGGCGGGTACAGGGATCAAATCCGTGACCTTAGTGTTGTAAGGCTACACTCTAACCAACTGTGCTAACCCGCCAGCCTTAATGAATCTTCTAACACTTTCCTACTCTGAATGTGATCCCTGCACCAGCACTATTGGCAACAGCTGAGAGCTTATTAGAAGTACAAAGTGCCAGGCCCTGCCCCACATCTGTGGAATCATATTCTGTATTTCAACAAGCTCCCTATCTTAGTTTGGGTTGCTATAACAAAATGCCATAGACTAGGTAACTTATAAACAACAGTAATTTGTTTCTCCCAGTTCTAGAACCTGGGAAGTCTGAGGTCCTGCCTCATCACGGCAGTCTCAGTGGCAGGGACTAGCTAGCTCTCTGGGGTCTCTCCTATAAGGGCACTAATCCCATTCATAAGGGCGAAGTGCTTATGACCTAATCATCTCCCAAAGGCCCTACCTTCTAATACTATCACATTGGGGATTAGGTTTCAGTGTAATTTGGGGAAGATGCAAACGTTCAGACCATAGCATTTCCCAAATGACTTGTGTGCTTATTTGATACGTACTGGTCTAAAGTGGGACAAAATATGGCCTGCTGGCCAAGTTTCTGACTGTTTTTAAAAATAAAGTTTTATTGAAACCCAGCCACACCCATTTCTTTACGTATTACCTATATCCTGTGTGGCTGCTTTCATCCTATAATGGCAGAGTTGAGTAGCTGAAAAACAGACCATATCGCCCTGAAAACCTAAAATATTATCTGGCTCTTTACAGAAAAAGTTTGTTGATGCCTGGTCTAGGGGAAAAGAGGGAAAGTTCCCAAATGCTGATATGTGGTGGAAAGATGATGGGGAGTTTGAGATGTTGTCTGGGTCAGAGCAGAGCCCGATAAAAGGGTGGACAAGGACGAAAACCTAAAATATTATCTGGCTCTTTACAGAAAAAGTTTGTTGATGCCTGGTCTAGGGGAAAAGAGGGAAGGTTCCCAAATGCTGATATGTGGTGGAAAGACGATGGGGAGTTTGAGATGTTGTCTGGGTCAGAGCAGAGCCCGATAAAAGGGTGGACAAGGACATTTAGGGAAATTTTACTTTTGCAGACATACACATACCTCATCTATTAAAATTAGCATGTCTCTTAGCTAAAGGAAAGTAGAAAAGATTGAAGTATAATCAATGAGAATATAAATGAAAATGAACCTCATACCTCAACATGTGCATTATACTGATAAAAATTTAAATATTTAAACAATATAACCAGAAAAGTATACATAATCTTACATACTTAGACACACACACAAACAAACAAGCTCTCTTCACTTTAATATAAATACATCTTTCTGGTCTCTCTTTTTTAAAAAAAGAACTATTGGACTAATTTTATATTTACAAGAGTTACAAAGATAGTACGAAGAATTTTTGTATACCCTCATGTATCTCCCCTAATGTTATCATCTCACATTACCATGGTACCTTTGTCAAATCTAAGAAACCAACATGGGCAGCATTGTTATAACTGATCTCAGACTTTGTTCACATTTCACAGATTATTCCATTAGTGTCATTTTTCTGTTCCAAGATCCCTTCCAAGATACTACATTGCATTTAGATATTATATCTCCTTAGTTTTCTCTGGTCAGAAGATTAAGTTTCTCTGATAGTTTCTCAGTCTTTCTTCTCTTTTCATGATTGTACCAGTTTGAGGGAATACCAGTCAGATAGAATGTCCTTTAATTTGGATTTGTGCATTGTATTTTCTCATGATCAGAATGGTATTTTCAGTTTTGGTGGAAGAATACCACAGAGGTGAAATATCCTTATCACATCATGACAGGGGTACATGATGTCAACATGACATCCCTGTGATGTTAACCTTCATCATTTGGTTAAGATCATGTTTGTCAGATTTCTCCACTGTGAAGTTACTATTTTCTGTTTCCATTCTCTGTTTCCTCTTAGGGAGTCACTAAGGCCAGCTCACACTCAAACTAAGATCCACTTCGTAGAGGGAGGAATATCTACATACATTATTTGGGATTCTTTTGCCCTGTGTATTTATTTATTGAACCATGTGTTTATATTAGTATCTACTCATGTATATTTATTTTATACTTTGAGTTATAATCCAATACTATATTGTACAAATTGTTCCAGTTTTGGCCATTGGGAACTCTTCCTTATTGTCTGGTCTGCCTGTCTGTATATATCTCTTTTTAACAGCTTTATTGAGGTATAATTAACATACTATACAAATCACACTTAAAGTGTACAATTCAATGGCTTTTAGTATACTCACAATATTTGTGCAACTATACTACAACTCCGTACCTCTTACACATCGCTCCCTAAATCTGCCACCCTGAATCTCCTTTCTGTCTCTAGATTTGCCTGTTTTGGATATTTCACATAAATAGAGATATATGATATGTTGAAATTCATGACTGGCTTCTTTCACTTAGCAAAATGATTTCAAGATTCATCTGTCTGTTTTAATTTTTAATCTATCTATTTAGGTATTCCTTTTATATAGGTATAATCCATGTGAATGTAGGATTTGTTGTTCTGATTTTGTGACTTAATATTATTTTATTAAATTTCCCCATTCTTCCACGTAGTCTGCATATTTTTTTTTTTCTTTTCTTTCTTTTTTTTTTTTTTTTTTTTTTTTTTTTTTTTTTTTTTTTTTTTTTTTTTTTGGTGGCTGGCTGGTAAGAGGATCCAAATCCTTGACTTTGGTGTTATAACACCGTGCTATAACCAACTGAGCTAACTGACCAACCCTGCATATTCATTTGAATGATTAAAAGACATCAAGTTGGTTCACTTAACATTTAACAATTCTCATTTTGTAGTATCTGGGTTTGTTTCATGTTTCACTATTATAATGTTGTTATAAACATTTTTATGCATATCGATTTGTAATTATGCCTTAGGATAAATTCCCAAGAATGGAATTATTGTATTAACGGGTAGAATCATTTTCATGATTTTTATGTTGAATTCTACCATGTTA
>NW_007726410.1:261503-269115 GCF_000696425.1 Galeopterus variegatus | reverse complement strand
TGCTCCCGCGCCTCGCTCAGCCAGTGAGCGGGAACCGGTCTGTATGTGGGATCCGAACCCTCGGGAGGGAGCGCCGCCGCGCTTCCCAAGCGGCGCACTTATCCAGTGCGCCACCGGGCCGGCCCTATAGTTTATTTTCTTTTGATGTATAATTTATATGTAATAAAATTCATGAGTCTTTAATGTACATTTGCTGAATTCTGACAAATTCATTCATCTGTGTAGCACAAATCCCTCACAATAGCATTTTTTACAAAATGAAATGTCATAAAAAAAATCAGAGTGTAGTACACGTAATATGGATAAGTATTGTTTTGTGAACTTCTGTCTGAGATATATATGTACTTGTATATATATCACAAGATCAGTCACAGATCAGATTTCCTTACTTTTTACCTAATGTCCTTTTTCTGTTTCAACATCCCATCTAGGATATCACATTACATTTAATGTTCATATCTCCTTAGAATCCTTTTGTAAAATCTCCCTTATAGTCACAATAAAAAAGTCTGGTGGGGACCTCATATAATCAAATAAAGATTATATAGGTTACAAACAAGATAATCAGTTCTTTGTTAGAAAGAGGGTTTGGGACAGGCCAGAAAGTATTCACCGAGTAAAAGGTGATATGTTATCATGATGGCATTGGCTAACATTATACCGATACAGTTATATGTCACTTAAGGACAAGGATTCATTCTGAGAAAGGTGTAGTTATGTGATTTTGTTGTGTGAATATCATTGAGCGTACTTACAAACCTAGATGGTACAGCCTACCACATATCTAGGCTATATGGAATAGTCATTATAATCTTCAGGGGCCACCATCATATGTATGGTCCATTGTTGACCAAAACATTGTTATGTGGCACATGACTGTATAGCATTCACTGTGTGCCAATTGCCAAGCACAGTTCTTAGAATGTTACATATATGGGCTGGCTCACTTGGTTAGAATGTGGTGTTATAACACCAAGGTCAAGGGTTCAGATCCCCACACTGGCCAGCAGCCAAAAAAAAAAAAAAAAGGAGAATGTTACCTGTACTAACTCCTTTAATCCTCATAACCACCTAGGAGGTAAGTACTATTATTATTCCCATTGTACAGGAGACCTAGCTCATAAAGATTAAGTATGTTGCCCAGGGCCACAAAACAAGTAAATAGTAGAGCCAAGCAGTCAAGCTCCAATTCATGCTCTTGACTATTATACATACTAGCACTAAACATTTTCTGGGTGGAAATTTGCTTTTTAACTTGAGGAATTCTGTTTAAATCACTTTTAAAAAATTATTATATATTTGGGGTACAAAGTTGACTTTCAATAGTGTGTACAATGTGTGATGGTCACATTAGGATAGTTAGCTTGTTCATCATTACAGTACATAATCCTTCTTTGTGTCTATTAACCAATTTCTTGTTAACCCCTCCTTCCCCTTTTTTCCCCTCCCTTTTTACACCTCTGGTATCCACAGTTCTTTTCTCTCCTTCTAAAAGTTCAACATATTATTGTGATGGTTGTTTCTTTCTCTCTCTCTCTTTATTATATATATTTCTCTTTATGGAATCAGCTCCCACTTACAAGTAAGAACATGTGGTATTTCTCTTTCTGCACCTGAGTTGTTTCAATTAGCCAGATTTTCTCCAGGCTCATCCATGTTGCTGCAAATGGTAGAATTTCATTCTATTTCGTGGCCGAGTAGTATTCCATTGTTTATATATACCACATTTTCCTTATCCAGTCATCCATCAATGGACATTTAGATTGGTTCCATAGTCTGGCTATTGTAAGTAAATAGAGCTGCAATAAACATGGGAGTGCAGGTATTTTGACATGATGATTTCTAATCTTCTGGATATGTACTGAGAAAAAGGATTGCTGGATCCTATGGTAGTTCTATCTGTAGTTGTTTGAAGAACCTCCATACTGTTCTCCATAATGGCTGTACTAATTTACAGTCCCTCCTCCGCGTAGAAGAGTTCCCCTTTCTCTGCATCTTTGCCAGCATTTGTTATTCTCTGTCTTTTTTATAATAGCCAGTCTAACTGGGGTAAGATGGTATCTCAAAGTTGTTTTGATTTACATTTCCCTGATGGTTAGTGATGTTGAGCATTTTTTCATGTACCTGTTGGCCATTTGTATGTCTTCCTTTGAAAAATGTCTATTCAGCTCCTTCACCCAGTTTTTAATTGGATTATTTGTTTTTTTATTGTAAGGTTGTTTGAGCTCTTTGTATATTCTGGATATTAACCGCTTGTTGGATACATACTGTGCAAATATTTTCTTCCATTTTGTAGGTTGTCTTTTCACTCTGTTGATTGTTTCTTTTGCTGTGCAGAAGTTTTTAAATTTGATATAATCCCATTTGTTTATTTTTTCTTTCATAAAGTCTTTACCCAGCCCTATATCCTTTCTTTCATTAAGTCTTTGCCCAGCCCTGTATCCATTATGTTTTCTTCTAGGAGTTTTAAAGTTTCAGGTCTTATATTTAAGTCTTTAATCCATTTTGAGTTGATTTTGGTATATGGCAAGAGATACGGATCAAGTTTCATTCTTCTACACATGGATGTCCAGTTTTCCCAGCACTGTTTATTGAGGAGGCTCTCCTTTCCCCATTGTATGTTCTTGGTGCCCTTGTCAATGGTCAGTTGGCTGTAAATACATGGGTTGTAAATCACTTTTTTTTTTTTTTCGCGGCTGGCTGGTACAGGTATTGAACCCTGGACCTTGGTGTTTTCAGCACCATGCTCTAACCAACTGAGCTAACTGGCCAGCCTCTTAAATCACTTTTCAGGAGGCAAAAAAGTAATGTTTTTGTTTAATATTACCTTAATTGTGTGTGTGTGTGTGTGTGTGTGTGTGTGTGTGTGTGTGTGTTACAATATTACAATTATGGGATACAAAGAAAGTATTT
The DNA here is from genome assembly GCF_000696425.1 of Galeopterus variegatus. Classification (NCBI taxonomy): domain Eukaryota; kingdom Metazoa; phylum Chordata; class Mammalia; order Dermoptera; family Cynocephalidae; genus Galeopterus; species Galeopterus variegatus. The sequence goes on along the minus strand of NW_007726410.1, from coordinate 266,202 downwards.
AGAGCTAGATAAAATGTTAACCATTACCAAATATCACACATCACTTCCATTTCTAGAAGCTGCATCCTCTACTTTTTCATGCAGTGACTTGTTTGATATTTTCCAGATTAATTATATAACAGCATTAGAAAAGAGAATTTTGTCTTGATCATTGCCAAAACTACCTGGTTGATGCTTCTTAAGCTTAAATGAACATTTAATGACACTGATACACTGAGTGAGGCAAAGAGGCAATGTGGTAAGTTAAAGACAGCATTATATTGAGTCAGGGAACCAGAATTTAGGACTTTACATCTCTGATTATCAGTTTTCCCATCTGCAAAATGTCGGGAGTACACATCAGGGATGACAAATATAAGGTGCATATGTTGCCACTCCTGGCTTTCTAACCCATGACTCACTTTAATAATTATTCATGGCATCCTTTTGATTTGAACCTGGAAGCAGCTTCAGAATTCTTCCCACGGCAGCTAGACAGTTGGAACATTTAAGAGGTGATTAGGTCATGAGGGTTCTGTCCTTATGAATAGATTAATGCTGGTATCACGGAAGTGGGTTAGTTATCACAGGAATGGGTTCCTGATAAAAGCATGAGTTTGGCCCCCTTCCCCTCTCTCTCATGTGCACTCTCTTGTCCTTCCTCCTTCTGTCATCCCATGGCAATAAGGCCTCCATCAGATGCAGGCCCTTTGACCTTAGGCTTCCCAGACTCCAGAAGTATAAGAAATAAATCTCCATTCTTTATAAATTACTCAGTCTCAAGTATTGTGTTATAGCAGCACAAAACAAACTAAGACAAATATGTACTTCAACCTTTCAGTCACTCTTTTCTCTGTATATTAAGTTTACATCATGTAGGGTCCTGTGACATGGATGTGTTCATATTCTACTGTGAATCTGCCTATCTTACTAGTCTTGGCCTTTAAAGTATGTCCATGCTAACCCAAGGAAAATTCTTGTTCAATTCCTGCCCTAAGTAACCTTTACTTTATTTTTCTCTGGGGGTTTTCTAGATTCCCTGCTAGGGCATCCTAGCACCCTTTGTGTGGTTTTTCCCCAGTGATGTTTTCCCCAATGATTTTTTTTTTCTTTTGGACATACACTCATGTATAAAAATTTTATTCGTCTTGTTCAGGAATGTAAAAGTAAATAAAGTTTAATGTGGTTTTTCCCCAGTGATGTTTTCCCCAATGATTTTTTTTTTCTTTTGGAAATACACTCATGTATAAAAATTTTATTCGTCTTGTTCAGGAATGTAAAAGTAAATAAAGTTTAAGTAAGTAAAAACTAATAATTATGGGTTCATTGACAGCCCTATTCACAGTCTGAGAATAGATATGAGTTGATTACTGGTAGGTGAGGTGTAGGACATACCATGTTAATAGAAATAAGTTGCCTTGAAGAATTTACTAGTTAAAACACTCATCAGAGAAGTAACCAATCCAATCATTAAAAATTCACAGCTAGCCAATTTCAATTTTTCATACACATTCACACAAGCTCTTGGGTGTGAAATCTCCTGACCTCCTGGCCATCAAAACATCCTCCCCAGCCTCGTGTGCTGTTGACTGCAAAGAGTTTATGAACAGAGGAAGTTCATACCTGCTCCCTGACCACTCCTAGCACTTGTCTAAGCATATTCCTTCTTGTTGTCCTACCTTAGTTTCGTAAGTATTTGCTCTTCCTTCTCCCTAATGATTAGTAACCAGGGTAGGTGCCTACAGCACTCATCTTCAGTTCTCAAACACATACCTGTCTCTTGAGTCTCCACATTGATTATATGAGCATTTTACATTTTATAGTAGAAATAGTTTAGTTGTGTTTATCTACTTTATTACCACTGTGTAATTCTCCAGTTACAAATTGTTAGCTGTGTATAAGTGTGTAAAAAAAGAAAGATGTATTCAAGTGTTTAGATGCCTTCACCTACCCTTTTCAAAATTGCATCCTGGGCCAGCCCGGTGGCACACTGGAGAGTGCGCCGCTTGGGAGCACGGCGGTGCTCCCACCAAGGGTTCGGATCCCACGTGGAGACCGGTTCCCGCTCACTGGCTGAGCGTGGTGCGGGTGCAACACCGAGGGTTGCTATCCCATTGCCGGTCCCCGGTACGGGCGCGACACCGAGGGTTGCGATCCCGTTACCGGTCAGTAAAAAAAGACAAAAAGGAAAAAAAAAACTGCATCCTAATAAGTATCAATTCAACAAGTCCTTGTTTGTCATTTTTGCTCTTGAAGTCAGTGGGAAGGAATGCTGTGCTTGAAGGTGGAAACCAGTTTGATCCCTTGATGTAAAACCTCAGTGGGATCTTTTTACATCTCGTTTTACCACTTAATGCAACCAAGGCATTTAAAGGCAATTGAGACAATATTTTTTTTCTTTTACCTGACAGTTGAAATCCAAGGAACAGGACTGTAATTTCTAACTATCATCAAGATGTTTTTAAAATAACTTTGCTAAAAGGAAATAAAAGAACGATGATAATCTTAACTTCCTAGTCACTTGTCGTAATTCACTGGCAATAATTTATAGGGAGAGTAAAAGCAGCACTTAATACCAAATGATTAAACACCACAGAGTATGTTGCAATCTCACCCATAGCAGTGAGCTTATCTTCCTGGAAAAGGGAGTGAATGACCACAGGCCTCCCCCGTGGCACAGCTGTCATCCCCAGCTGAGCTGGTCTAGATGACATCCTGTTCTACATAGTGAATGAACACAGCAACCCCAGGCTTTGCCACACTGGGCCTGGGCTCTTTATAGCTTAGTGTTTGGAATTGTTGTGTGGTAACCACCTGTCTGGTAGGGTTTAGGAAATACAAGATGAACTGGGAAGACAAAAAATAATAATGTAAAATTGAGTCCAAGTATTATCTCATAATGTCATTTCTAGTTGCAGCAAGGAAATAGTGATAATAGCTCAGTTGTAAAGTGAATGCTTAACTGTGGACCAGACCCTTTGCTAAGTGCTGTTTGATCTTTTTTTTTTTTTTTTTCTTTGACAGCTGTTTGATACAGGGATTGAACCCTGGACCTTGGTGTTAACATCACCATGCTTTAACTAACCAGCCCTTTAACTGCTGTTTATATGTTACCAGCCCTTTAAGTGCTGTTTGTATGTTACCTCATCTCACTCTCACACCTCAGAGGTAGCCATCAAACTAGGATCCAGAATGGCCAACTGATCTAGAATTACATAGCAGTTGTGTGGCAAAGACAAGACTTGAGCCAGATCTGTCTTACTCAAGTCCAAGCTTTTAGGCAGCAGATGCTGTCTACTCAAGCAGGCAAAATCCCCGAAGAAAAATACTTGCTGGTTTCCAGCTTTACCTAGCTACTTATCCCAGGCCACATCTAGACCCTCTTTTCTATCATTATGTGCCCCAGTCTGTGTACTTTGTTAGGATACTGATTAGTCCCAAAACCACTCATTTACCAAAGGTCCAATTCTTCTATGCAGTCTGCTTATTTTGCTAGAGCTTAGTTTATCAATCTATGACACATGAATAAAGGAGAGTCTTATTCTTGAACAGGCATTGATGCCTTATCAAACAGATAATTAATGTTTTGCACTTTAAAAGGCTGTGAAACAGATCAAACCCTGTAAGTCAGTCTCTGCCTGGTGTTCTGACAGCTGAGTCTTTTGCAAACTGAGTCGTAGCAGACACCTTCCAACAAACTGATGCTAGGAAAACTGCAAATGCTCACTTGGGGTATGTCTCCTAGATGGCAGATTGGGAAACTGATCCCTGTAATTACAGCTGCTAAAAGTGACAGATAATGTTTGTGAACAAATAGTAAGTATACATCAATATCAGATTTTTAATAAAGAATTTTTTTTTTGGCTGCTGGCTGGTTTAACAAAGAATTTAGATTGATCTGAATACCACGTTCATTCTACACCATTTCATTAATTTATACTAGATACAAATATAGTGTGTCTTGTATGTACGAAGAAGCAATAAAGTGATTGGGAAGATAAAGAAGTCCTAATAGTCTCTTTATTTTATTTTATTTTTTTCCTTTTTGTCTTTTTTACTGACCGGCAACGGGATCGCAACCCTCGGTGTTGCGCCCGCACCACGCTCAGCCAGTGAGCGGGAACCGGTCTCCACATGGGATCCAAACCCTCAGCGGGAGGGCTGCCACGCTCCCAAGCAGCGCACTCTCCAGTGCACCACCGGGCCGGCCCTAGTCTCTTTATTTTCAAGGAAGCTTAGGAATCATTCTACTCAGGGTTCTCAACCTGACCCCAATAGCTAGGGGTCAGGGAGGTATATAAATGCCCTGAGGTTGTTTTATAACATTTAAGTACGTACCTTTGTGTATTTTTATGCAAAAGGTTCATTGGCTTTCTTCGTGTTCTCAGAGGGGTCTGTATTCTAGTTTAATGCACTTACATTACAAATGAGGATTCACTGAGTTCATGAAATCAATGAATTGCCTGACAGCACAAAGTAAGAATTCACTAGGAATTTATATAATAAATAAATATTAATGCTCACACCATAAGAGAAAAAGAAGCTAAACCTATTTTATGGGTGGCAAGAAAGGTATAAGTAATTAAGGGTCTTTAATACTGTGTACTTAAGGAAGAGAACTCAAGTATTTTTACCCTTTAACATCCCCAGTGATATCATGTACCCTCTCATACAATGTGATGACGATAGCACTTCACTTCTATGGTATTTTTTTCAAAAG
>NW_007726410.1:256544-260204 GCF_000696425.1 Galeopterus variegatus | reverse complement strand
TTTTTTTTTGGTGGCTGGCCAGTATAGGGATTGAATCGTTGACCTTAGTGCTTAGTGTTATCAGCACCACGTTCTAACCAATGGAGCTAACCAGCCAGCCCTACAGCTCAAATTTCTTAGCATGACTTCTCCGTTTAAAAAAAATTTTTTTAAATAATTTTAATTAACACATTGTAATTGTACATACTTATGGGGTACAATCTGATGTTTTGATACATATATATGTAGTATAACAATCGGGTTAGGGTAATTCATGTGTCCATCACCTGATGCATTTATTATTTCTTTGTGGTGAAAACATTCAAAAGCCTTTCCTCTAGCTACTGTGTAATATACAAAACTCAACTGTTAACCACAGTCACCTGCTGTGTGCACTAGAACATCAGAACTTATTCCTCCTGTTTAATTGTGTTTTGTACCCATTGGTCTTAGCATGACTTCTAAAGCCAATTTCAACATATGTGAAGCCTCAGTTTCCTGCAGCCATTCTTACTGCCCCCTGAACTGCAACCACAGTGCAGTTTCTACTTTCCTACCCCTGTTTTCTCTGCCTCAGAGTCTCCCCTCTTGATCACTCTTTATTTTGTTTCAATGCCTCTTCTCTAGGAAGTCTTTCTTCACATTCCTGTGACAGTCCTTGTCCCTCCCTCTGTACACCTATGGGTGTGTGCCTGTCCCAGTTATAACTCATCACCTTGGACTGCTGTTATTTGCTTACCTATCTAGCACCTTTGGCAGATGTAAAAATCAGAAAATCAGAAATTGTTACGCCTTCATCTCTGCATTCTTCTGGTGCTTGACACATAGTTGGCATTCAGCAAAACTGATGAATAGATTGAATGATATGAGTAGAAGTACTGTGGATGCTCAAAATCATTTTGGAGGATAACTAATGAAAATTTATGTTTGGTCATTATTTATTAACGCCTTATTTAGATCACAGGAGTGAAGACCAATGTTCAACTTTCATTGTGCCTCAGAAGTGAGACAGTTTTTTTGCAGCTGGCCGATATGGGGATCTGAACCCTTGACTATGGTGCTATAGCACCACACTCTGACCAACTGAGCTAACCGGCCAGCATGGGACCAGAGTGATCAGATATATTTTCTTTACTTCTGGTTGGTTCATCTATAGAACAGATTTAATATGATTCTTTGAGAAATTTGATCTTGCCTTTCTGTTATTCTTTTATCTTCCAGGTTCCAGTTGCAGCCATCCATTGCCACAACTTTTGAAATATATTTGGAAAAATACTGATCAGAAGAAAAAAAANAAGGGTCTTTAATACTGTGTACTTAAGGAAGAGAACTCAAGTATTTTTACCCTTTAACATCCCCAGTGATATCATGTACCCTCTCATACAATGTGATGACGATAGCACTTCACTTCTATGGTATTTTTTTCAAAAGTCTAATCATAAGAAAAACATCAGACAAACCCAGGTTGGGGGACGGTCTGCAGGATACCTGGCCAGTATCCTCAATACTGTCAAGGTCATGAAAAACAAAGAAAGACTGAGAAATTGTCACAGACCAGAAGAGACTAAAGAGACATGACAATTAAATGCAATGTGGTATCCTGGACAGGATCCTGGAACAAAAAGAGGACATTAATGGAAAAATTGTCTTGAGTTGAGTTAATAATAATGTACCAGTATTGGTTTCTTAGTTTTGATAAATGTACCATGGTAATGTGAGATGCCAACAATGGCTATCTTTGCAACTTTTCTGTAAATCTAAGGTTATTCCAAATTTTGAAAGTTTATTTAAGAACCATTGTTAACCTTGGTCTTTTGTACTGATTTTCATGATGAAAGAAAGACTGGTCAATATTGTGCTCATTTGCGTGGATTATTCCAAAATCTGTATTGAGTATAAGAGGGACAATCATGATATTCAATACAACTGAGTTAGAAATAAAACTAGAAGCATGAACCCCTGAATGATGAGGATGAGTTAGGGGGTGTCATAGCATGGCCTCTGAGCTGCAGATCACCTCTGACATAAAGTGATGCAGTGACTTTGGGTGTCTTAACATCCCTGAAGTTCACTTTGGCCTTAAAATGAAGAAACAGCAATACCTGCATGTAAGAATTGTGAGGATTAAATAATATATGTAAATCATTTAACGTAGGACCTTATAGGACTTGTTATAGGGCCTTGTTAGAAGAATTTGACAAATAGTTGATGTAACTGCTACATTTCCTACCACTAAGGAAAGAAAAGCTTTTCTGTAAATCTTGTCTACATTGACCATAAAAGCTCAAAATCTTTTTTTTTTTGGTGGCTGGCCAGTATAGGGATTGAATCGTTGACCTTAGTGCTTAGTGTTATNAAAAAAAATGATAAAATTTTTCCTCATGGTGAATAAACAAGGGCAGACCCGACTTTCTAAGTACTATGAACACATGGAGATTAATAAGCGTGCACTTCTGGAAACAGAAGTCATAAAGAGCTGTCTCTCTCGATCCAATGAACAAGTAAGTTTCTGATTCTCTCTTTTATCTCTGTATTCGTCTCGGCCTTGGCAGATCTGTTACAACTGAGTGTCTAGGGAAAGTAAGGAGTGAAATGAAGTGAAGACAGAAGGAAGCAAAACTCTCTTTACGGCCCTTTAAGAAAATAAAAATAAGAAAAGCAAGGAAAAGTCTTGGGTTCTTATTTATGTCAGCATGTTTGTCTCAGTGCACCATGGAAGTGGCAACTACATTTACTCCTGTTAATAAGATATATCTTCTTTTTATGTGCATATGCATTCAGCCCTTGAAGCTTTTAGGAGTGCTGGTAACAGGAGGCTTTCTGTAAGCCAAAAAATGAAGGTCAGATGACTGGTAGAGGTGAATACTCAAGGTTGTTTTTGTGCCAGAGGATAATGATATGATCCTCATGTGTTGTGCAGTTTTTTTTTCTGTTTATCATTTTTGTAAATATGCCACTAACATAATGCTGAAATTAGTGATTTAAAAACCAAACAAGGGGCTGGATGGTTAGCTCGGTTGGTTAGAGTGCCATGTTGTAACACCAAGGTCAAGGGTTTGGGTCCCTGTACTGGCCACCCACTAAAAAAGAAATAAATAAAAACAAACAAAATGAACCTGATTTTTTTTTTTTTTGGAGTGGCTGGCAGGTAGGGGGATCCAAGCCCTTGACCTTGGAGTTATNCACTGAGGGTTGCGATCCGTTGCCGGACACAGAAAAAGACAAAAAAATAAATAAATAAAAATAAAAACCAAACAAGGGGCTGGATGGTTAGCTCGGTTGGTTAGACTGCCATGTTGTAACACCAAGGTCAAGGGTTTGGGTCCCTGTACTGGCCACCCACTAAAAAATAAATAAATAAAAACAAACAAAATGAACCTGATTTTTTTTTTTTTGGAGTGGCTGGCAGGTAGGGGGATCCAAGCCCTTGACCTTGGAGTTATCAATACCACAGTCTAACCAACTGAGCTAACTGGGCAGCCCCAAAACAAACCTGATTTGAATTTGTCTTATTTTATTAGGTAGATGGGGGAGATGGGAGTTAAAAATTCATATGAAACAACAACTCTATCCATTTTTCCAAAATGGAAGTTAAATAAAATCATTACAATAGTAATAAATATTAATTTTTAAAACTGAATCTATTTTTTTTTTTTCCTTTTTTGTCTTTTTTCGTGACCG
>NW_007726410.1:235272-255970 GCF_000696425.1 Galeopterus variegatus | reverse complement strand
ATTTGAATTTGTCTTATTTTATTAGGTAGATGGGGGAGATGGGAGTTAAAAATTCATATGAAACAACAACTCTATCCATTTTTCCAAAATGGAAGTTAAATAAAATCATTACAATAGTAATAAATATTAATTTTTAAAACTGAATCTATTTTTACAGAGAACTTTAATTACAGAATTACTTAATCCAGGTCCTAAATTTCAAATCCATTGGAAATCACTCAACAACTCTGAGGCAAAATCAGAACCTTGTTTAAATCATCCATTAATTTAGTTCTCCATTTCACTGCATATGTAGAAAGGGTGCCTGTGGGAACCACTGCTAAGTCATAAAATATTAAGCGACATCAGTGTTCAGAAGTTACGTGTCACAAATGTGTTTCCCTTGGCTTCTAAACTGATTTTCCAGTTGGGACATCTCAGACTTCCTCTTCGAATTACTACTTTGCCCTGTCATGGCACAGTGCTTCATGTTGTTGTCAGACAGAAACTGTTATAGCCACGTACTTTAAGTAAAGGTAAACATACTCTTGGAAGCATTTCTCTTTGAATCTTTCTACAAAATGCAGGCATTCTACAATTTCAGACATCATCTTCACTGACAGATCTTCCTTTGAAATATAACCTTTGTAATTAATATAGTGTTAGATATTTTTGAAGCATTCCCAATTATTTTAGATTTTAAAGGAACCTGCTGGATTTTGGCATGATCAGGCACTAAAGGAGCATAATACCAGCTTAGTTTTTTATTTTAGTCACAAAGGTGCTTTGATACTTTTTTTAATGTCAGAAATTCCTGAGAGGCTTTGAAAAATATTCCTCAGTTCTTTCAAGTAGGTTACGTTTCCTTGAAAGATTTAACTGAGCAGAAATCACACTGGTTCTACAGTGAGCCAAAAGCTGCAGAATGGTCCTGTACTTATTACTTTATCCTACTTTTAAATAAAAACCTCAAATCCCTGCGTTTTATAGACTGTCAAATGGCTTTCCGTTGGAAGAACTTCCATAATAAAAACTTGTAGCTTCAACCCCAGGTGCATCCGTGCTCCCGAGAGCAGCAAATCCCAGTACAAAAAGCCATAAAGTTCATGCTCAGTTGCATTTGATGAAGCACACACTAAAGTCCAAAGAAGAGTAACACGGTGCCTTCAGCCTGCTATCCAATTCCAGTCCACCCAGTGCCTTCCCTTAGCCTTTTGTGCAGTGGCTTTAGGAGAGAGATGAATGGGAAGGGAGTTGTTTTATCCGCATATCAGTGGTGGTAACCTAGTTATTAATTCATACGAAGCAGTGTTTACAGTGGGAGATTTTGTCTAGCATCTGCCATAAAAAGGCCATCTTTAAATAATTTATAAAAGAATCTACATTGATTCTTTTCATGGTTCTAGGAAAAAGCAACCAATATATGTTTTTTTAGTATGCTACATGTATTTGGCTCCTCAGTGACTATCAGAACAATACTGAGAATAGCTAATTGCTTTCCAGAAAGTCATGGGGAGGTAGAAAGAAGAAAATCTTCTGTATCATGTTTGCTTATTTTTACACTGGAGGCAGTTTAAAATGTTAATTATTCATGAGCTTTGCCCGCTGAGTTCCACTCAAAGCCAAGCAAAGGAATGAGAAGGAGTACAAGCGGAAAGCCACGTGAACACTCAGTCGTCTCTTTCCAAGACTACTTCTCCAGTTCCCACCAGAGATGCCTCCAGGTAGTCCCCTGCATGTTGTGAGAGGGCCAACCAAGGTTGTATAACATTTTAATGTGCTATATTTCTAGGAGTGTGCTGGCAGATACTCAAATCAGAACCTAGAAATTATGCGCGCTATTTTGAAGAAATCTTTGTCAACCATAGTAATTGACATCTGACTGTGTTTCATCTAGTGCTCCTTCATTGAATACAAGGATTTTAAGCTGATATATCGGCAGTATGCAGCTCTCTTCATTGTGGTTGGAGTTAATGATACTGAGGTAAGATAATAGAACAGCCTATGGAAAATGCAAGAAGATTAGGGATACCGGTCTGATTTTTGTTCCTCCTTAAATTGACATTTTCTTCCTACTTGCCTCCCCAAGAATTATTATGACTCTTTTGAAAGATCTTGGTTTCTGTCAAAGCTGGGGAAAGCTGTATGGTAGAGAAATACCTAGGATGCTTCTTGGAGTGAATGAGCAACTTGTGAGGTGGAGAAGAAGCACAAAACCACAGACTGTCTTCCTCTGTCCTAAGCAGCCTTAGTGCCCTGCCCGTGTTCTGCTGCACAGTGGGGCAGCTTAGTCAAGCATACAGGCCAGTCAGTTGTGGCATTAAACATGGGCTGACATATCAGAAGCCAAAGCAAAGTAAAAGTGTGATTGTGTTGTGATCACATCTCAGATTTAGTTCACCCCTTCAGAAATGTTAGTCCCAGATCAACAGCACATATGGCGGTGGAATCCCTGAAAGTGTTTCAGATCTAAAATACTTTGAAATCTCAGTCAATTGTTTTTTTATCCATGAACTGAACTTTGAGGTGGTTCCACTGTTCTCACAGATATGGAAAAATAGTGGCATGAAAAACCTGAAAAAATTGCTTCAGCCAATTGGTGTTGAAGTCAGGAAGTAGAGCTCAGAACTCTAAACACTAGACTCTAAAGTTTCAATTTGGCTAGATTCATCATGGGCTTTAAGAAAAAATCTTGGGGCTGGCCGGTTAGCTCACTTGGTTAGAGCATGGTATTGGTAACATCGAGGTCAAAAGTTCAGATCACCTTACCAGCCAGCCACCAAAAACAAAACAAAACAAAACAAAACTTAGAGGTTAAGATTTTCTACATTTCCTCTACTGATAAATGTCTCTTAAACAAGCGAGTAATAGAACTGCCCTGAGTATTTGTTAGTGGGAAGCTGCTTTACTCTCATTATGTGTTCACTAAGCCACATGCTCTAAAACCTGGGGGCTGACTGGGCAATTCTGTGTCTCATTGACATGAGGGCCATCCTAAAATGAATTGCACCCTTCCTCTTTATTTCAGAATGAGATGGCTATTTATGAATTCATCCATAACTTTGTGGAAGTTTTAGATGCATACTTCAGCCGAGTGGTAAGTATAATGGCAAAAAAATGGTTTTCTTCTTCAGCCCAGTTTCCCTGAAACTGAGTCTCATTGAGTCTATATAGCAAGAACATGTGTTAATATAGAGCTTTAAAATGTAAAAGTTAAAATTCACATGATGCCAAATTTTCTTTACCTTTCCTTCTGGCTCATCCAAAGTGTTACAAACCTAAGTATGTCTTAGATCTTTTTTTTTTTTTTTTTATAAAAAGATGACTGGTAAGGGGATCTTTACCCTTGACTTGGTGTTGTCAGCACCATGCTCACCCAGTGAGCTAACTGGCCATGCCTAATGGGATCTGAACCCGGGGCCTTGGTGTTATCAGCACCGCACTCTCCCGAGTGAGCCACGAGCCGGCCCATAAGTATGTCTTAGATCTTTATAAAGAACCTCTTTTTTTTTTTTCTCTCAGTTATGAGATTTTGCCCTCTAACTCACTCACTCTTTTCTTTTTTCCCTCTGCTTTCCTTCCTAAGACACCAGAAGACTTTTCACTTTAATAATCATTTCATCCAAACCCTTACTTTGAGAATCAAAAATAAACTCCCCTTAAAGAGTATGTGAGTTCCTTTCCAAGTCTTTCTTTTTTTTTTTTAAAAGCTGTATCAAAATATAACTTACATACCATAGAATTCACCCATTTAAAGTGTGTAATTATAACGCCATGGTCAAGGGTTTGGATCCCTGTACAAGCCAGCCACCAGTAAGATAAAGCATGTAATTAATTTTTAGTGTTTACATAGAATTGTACAAACCATCACCACAATAAATTTTAGGAAATTTTATCACCCATCAAAGAAACATGCTCATTAGCATTTCCCTACAGTTATTCTCCTCCATTCTTTCTAGAACCTTGGTTACCACTAATCTACTTTCTGTCTCTATACATTTGCGTGTTCTGGATATTTCATATAAATATAATTGTACAACATGTGGTCTTTTGTGACTAGTTTCTTTCACTTAGCATTAATGTTTTCAAGACCCATCCATGTTGTAGCATGTATCAGTAGTTGTCTCCTTTTACTGACAAATATTTTATGGTATGAATGTACCACATTTTTTTATCCATTCATCAGTTGATGGACATTTGGGTTATTTCCAACTTTGTAGCTATGAACGTTTGCATATACGTTTTTGTCTAGAACCATGTTTTCAGTTCTCTTGCGCATATACCTTGGAGTGGAAAAGCTGGGTGATAATGATAACTTTATGTTTAATATATATATATATATTTTTTTAAAGATGACCGGTAAGGGGATCTTAACCCTTGACTTGGTGTTGTCAGCACCATGCTCACCCAGTGAGTGAACCGGCCATCCCTATATGGGATCCGAACCCATGGCCTTGGTGTTATCAGCACCGCACTCTCCCGAGTGAGCCACAGGCCCGGCCCATGTTTAACATTTTGATAAACTGCCAAAATGTTTTCCAAAATGTCTGCATGATTTAAATTCCCACCAGCAGTGTATGAGGGTTCCAATTTCTCCACATCCTCACCAAAACTTAACTGTCTTTTTAATTATAGCCAATCTAGTGTGTGTGAACTAGTATAGAGGCCAATCGACTGTGGTTTTGATTTGTGTTTCACTAATGGATAAGGATGTTGAGCATCTTTTGATGTGTTTATTGTCCATTCGTATATCTTCTTGGGAGAAATGTCTGCTCAGATCCTTTGCCCATTTTTAAATTATATTATTTGTCTCTTTATTGTTGAGTTGCAAGAGTTCTTTATACACTATGAATAAAGAGTACTTTATTAGAGTTATGATTTGAAAATACTTTCTCCCGTTCAGTAGTTTTCTTTTCACTTTCTAGTGGCGCCCTATGAAGCACAATCATTTTTAATTTGATGAAATCCAATATTCAATTTCTTCTTTTATTGCTTATGTTTTTGATGTCATGTCTAAAAAGCTTTGTCTAACCTAAGGTCATGTAGATTTACTCCTGTGTTTTCTTTTTTGGGGTTTTTTTGTGGGTTTTTTTGCAGCTGGCCAGTACAGGAATGGAACCCTGGACATTGGTGTTTTAAACACCACACTTGAACCAACTGAGCTGCCTGACCAGCCCACTTCTATGTTTTCTTCCTAAAGTCTTATAGTTTTAGTTCCCACATTTAGGTCTTTGGTCCATTTTGAGTAATTTTTATATATGTTGTGAGGTACAGGTCTAACATCATTCTTTTGTATTTAGATATCCAGTTGTCCCAGTACCATTTGTTGAAAAGACAGTTTTTTACCCCCAGTAAATTGTCTTAGCACCCTTTTCGTAAATCAATTGACCACAAATGTAAGGGTTTAATTCTGGACTTGCAGTTCTGTTTCGTTGATCTCTATGCCTGCCCTTATCCCAGTACCACACTATCTTGATTTCTGTAGTTTTGCAGGAGGTTTGAAACCCAACAGTCTTTTAAAAGAGAATCATGGAGCCGGCCCGGTGGCGCACTGTGCTAGTGCGCCGCTTGGGAAGCGTGGCGGCGCTCCCGCCCGAGGGTTCGGATCCCACATGCAGACCGGTTCCCGCTCACTGGCTGAGCGAGGCACGGGGGCAGTGCTGAGGGTTGCGATCCCGTTGCCGGTCCCGGTCCGGTGCGGGGGCGACAGTGAGGGTTGCGATCCGTTGCCGGACACAGACAAAAAAAGACAAAAAAATAAAAAATAAAAATAAATAAATAAATAAAAGAGAATCAGTGAAGATATTTACTTTGCCCCATAGGCCTTCCCAAGCCTTGGTTAGGCATTCCTGAGAAGTAGCAGTGGCTCAAGCTTGTTATTTTTCTTTTTTTTGTTTGTTTTTGGTGGCTGGCTGGTACAGGAAGCTTATTATTTTTCAAAGTTGTTTTGTTTATTTCATTTTTCTTTCTTTAAAATAAAAGGATTAAGAAGGAACCATTCCCAAGCTTCATCTTCCTGAGGCAGTGAGTGGAATCTGCTCCATAATTAGTAATATTGAGCGCACTAAAACCTGCTAAGGGCAAAACTCATGCAGAAAGGATTAAGAAGGAACCATTCCCAAGCTTCATCTTCCTGAGGCAGTGAGTGTAATCTGCTCCATAATTAGTAATATTGAGCGCACTAAAACCTGCTAAGGGCAAAACTCATGCAAAGAAGTTACATGTTCAGCCCAGATCCTGATGCCAAAATGAAGTTTGACAAATTCCTTCTTCATAGGACAATCACTAGCCTGTCTTTATTGCCTTAGTGCAGTGGTTATCCAGGTCTGGTTCCTGGACCAGCACCAGAAGCTGGAAACTTTTTAGAAATACGAATTCTGGGCCCCACCCCAGATCATTGAATCAGTAACTCTGGGCCCTGCAATGTATGTTTTCACAAGCCTTCCAGGTGATTCTGATGCCGGCTTAAGTTTGAGAACCACTGCCTTAGTGCATGAAGCTTGCTGTCAGCCATTTCTTAATTCACTGGTTGGAGCTGGGAATATGCCTGCTGTGGTAGTGCATCTAGCCAGGAAGGGATCGGTGCCCTCCAAAGCTGGAAGAGATCAAGAGGTCAGGCCATGTCAGAGACCGGCCTTGAGGGGACGGAGGACATTGAGATTGGCTTTAAAAATCTGTCTCTGGGGCTGGCCCATTAGCTCACTTGGGAGAGTGTGGTGCCAGTAATACCAAGGTCAAGGGTTTGAAACCATTTACATGCCAGCTGCCAAAAAAACAAAAACAGGCAAACAAGAATGCTATCTCTGTGCTGATTGACTGAAGAGAGCACCATAGACCAGCACTGTCTAGAAAAATTTTCTGTAGTGACAGGAATGTTCTATACCTGTGCTGTCAATAGGGTAGGTACTAGCCACAGGTGGCTTTTGAGCACTTGAAATGTGGTTAGTAAAACTGAGAAAATGAAATTTTAATTTTATTTCATTTTAATTAGTTTAAATTCAGATCTCCACACGAGGCTGGTGGTTACCACATTGGACAGCACAGCTGTAGCTCCTGCTTATCTCGTGGTGACCCCTCACTTCTTAAGACAGACTGGTTGCAAGTCAGGGTCTGTGATTCCGAGCTGGCCGTGATTAGCCACTTTAAGGCAACACCCACCAAGAAGAATATAATTTCCCAAAATAACAATGTTTTAAACCTGGGAGAATAAAGAGTGGGTAGAAGCACTATCATTGCTAAGATTTTTACAATTATTATTATTATATTCAGTAACTGAGAATAAATAGCACGTTGCTGAATTAAAGCTGTAATTTTAGAGAGAGAGTCAGTGACCACGAAAACCGCAGAAGTAAAGATTAGAATTTAATTTAAGCCAGGTGATTATGCAGGACTTGGACCCTACTCAGGCATGACTCAGTTTAGGACCAAACCATAGCAAAAAGAAGAGGAAGAGAGAAGAGAGTCCTATGGGAAAGAAAATAGATTCTGTCCCACTCGCAGAGAATGCCTTGTCATCTAAGGTTTATTTTTAGGTTTGTGAGTTTTAAACATTCTTTCTGGAACTATTTTTAATCTTAGAGAGTTTCCAAATCTTAAATTTGGAAGATCAATCTCATGCCGTCTGGGCCAAGAGAAGCATCTCAGCATCCCATTTTCAAAACAGAAAAGCCAACCCAGTTAACTTCAAGGAGGCTGTTTTGCAAGAGGTGAGGGTGTTGCTGCTGAGGAAGTGGCACCAGGATTTTCAGTGCTGCATTTGACAAACCTTTAGTCCTTTCAGAACTAAACTTAATTCCGTTGACTTTTTTCTTCCTCTATGACTTTTTCATTACATAAAGATCTATTTTCATTGAAAAAAAATTTAAACACATGTAAACAAAAAGAAAGAAGAGGATGGATACAAGTCATTATACATTTGTCCAAACGCCTAGAATGTACAACACTAGAGTGAACTCTAATTTAAACTGTGGACTTTGGGTGTTAATGATTGGGACAATGTGGGCTCATCGGTTGTGACAAATGTACCACTTCTGTAGGAGGTGTTCATTGTAGGGGAGGCTATACATGTGTGGGGACAGGGAGTGTAAGGGATATCTTTATACCTGCATCTGGATTTTGCTATGAACCTAAAACTGCTGTAAAAAATTAAGTATTTTTTTTTAAGTGGGAGGAAGAAGATCATCAGTAAGCCTATTACTTATTGATAACTGACCTTTAGGTGCATTTCCTTTTGCACTTCATATATCTGTCTATACCCTCTATATTCATATATAACTATATATATATAACTATATATATATATATATACACACACACGCATACACATATACATGGGATAATCCTGTATATACCATTTTATAACTTGCTTTTGTATTTAACAATATGTTAGTACTTAAATGTCTACATCATCATTTGTGGTTATTCTGTAATTTACTTAACTAGTCCCCCCTTGACAGATACTTAGGTTATTATCAATAATTTGCTATTACAAACAACATCACCCTGAGCATCTTATCATATGTCATCGTGCCATTGTCCAATTATTTTCTTAGAATAAACTTCTAGAAGTAAAATCAATGAATTCACAAGGTATGGCACATTGTTAAGGTTTCTGATACACATATCAAATTACCTACTGTCTGTAAAGACTGAGTTAGTTTGTTATTTTCTCTCCTTTCCAATGATGAAATTCTCTGGCTTGTAAAATTTCTCTAAACTTGAAGCCTTTTTTTAAGTCACAATCCCGAACTCAGGGCCTTCCCACTCTCAGGCTTCTGCATAAATAGCAGCAGACTTTCCTATCTTGGAAAAGACTGAGTTAGTTTGTTATTTTCTCTCCTTTCCAATGATGAAATTCTCTGGCTTGTAAAATTTCTCTAACCTTGAAGCCTTTTTTTAAGTCACAATCCCAAACTCAGGGCCTTCCCACTCTCAGGCTTCTGCATAAATAGCAGCAGACTTTCCTATCTTGGAGACCAGAACAGTTGCTAACTCTGCTAAAAGCATCATCTCCCAGTGTCTCATTCTCACCCTTGCACTCTTTTTTTCTTTTCCAGAGTGAATTAGATGTATCCTTTTTCAATACCGTTTCCCACAGTACTTGGCAAAGCACACTCTAGTCATAATCAGGTAAGTGCCAAGGGGCAGGAAAACAATTCAGCAGAATGTTAATCACCAACAGCTATGAGAAGACAGCCAGGTATTTTGCAGACATTCTCCCCCTCCCTTTTTTATAAAGACAATTCTTATTAAGATTTTTTATTTTTTCAGACAGGGCAATGCTATGGTAGTACCTGCAGTTAGTAATAACTATTATATATAAATTTAACTTATTTTAAGTATATGGAATAGGCTTTTTCAAAATTTAAATAACAGCCAGAAAGTGCTTGGTCCTCCTAGAGATACTGGATTTTCAGGGCTCCAGGTATAAATCTCCAGAAATCCCAGCATAATCAGAATAAGNTTCACAAGGTATGGCACATTGTTAAGGTTTCTGATACACATATCAAATTACCTACTGTCTGTTATTTTCTCTCCTTTCCAATGATGAAATTCTCTGGCTTGTAAAATTTCTCTAAACTTGAAGCCTTTTTTTAAGTCACAATCCCGAACTCAGGGCCTTCCCACTCTCAGGCTTCTGCATAAATAGCAGCAGACTTTCCTATCTTGGAGACCAGAACAGTTGCTAACTCTGCTAAAAGCATCATCTCCCAGTGTCTCATTCTCACCCTTGCACTCTTTTTTTCTTTTCCAGAGTGAATTAGATGTATCCTTTTTCAATACCGTTTCCCACAGTACTTGGCAAAGCACACTCTAGTCATAATCAGGTAAGTGCCAAGGGGCAGGAAAACAATTCAGCAGAATGTTAATCACCAACAGCTATGAGAAGACAGCCAGGTATTTTGCAGACATTCTCCCCCTCCCTTTTTTATAAAGACAATTCTTATTAAGATTTTTTATTTTTTCAGACAGGGCAATGCTATGGTAGTACCTGCAGTTAGTAATAACTATTATATATAAATTTAACTTATTTTAAGTATATGGAATAGGCTTTTTCAAAATTTAAATAACAGCCAGAAAGTGCTTGGTCCTCCTAGAGATACTGGATTTTCAGGGCTCCAGGTATAAATCTCCAGAAATCCCAGCATAATCAGAATAAGACCTTCAGGTTGATGAGCTGGAAGGTTAAAGAAATTGCCTGGCTTGTGCTCATTTCCTTTTATAGCAGAGAAAGCTCTCCTTTTCTTCTTTTTCTCCCTTTTAAATCAAAGTATCCAAGGACCCCAACAATAAGTATGATTTGTTTAGAATACTGCAAGCCTATAGATTTTGGTAGGAGCCCACTAGGCTTTGTGTGAGTGCTCTGGAGGCAAGCTGACTTTTAATTTTTTACTTCCAAAATCTGCCTACCACTTGAAAGCAATAAAGAAAGGAGTCCTTTGAGAACACATCAGGTTTGAATCTAAAGTAGTAATATTAATTATTGCAAATATGTATTAATATATATAAAATTTACTTAGTACATAACAAATATATATGAATTATAACAAATATGTTTATATACATATATATACATATATTTGTGTGTGTATATGTATGAATATATGTGTGTGTGTATTAGACATCTATGCCCAGAACCAGTATATTTACATCATCTTAATATTCTGGGGAAATAGCCATTTACCTGTTTCTATTAATAGAAAATTTCATAATGTTGATAAAACTCATTTGCAGGCAGTATTTGGAAGCCTCGTTAAATTAACTGGGAAATAGGCCGGCCCGTGGCTCACTCGGTAGAGTGCGGTGCTGATAACACCAAGGTCATGGGTTTGGATCCCATATAGGGATGGCCGGTTCGCTCACTGGCTGAGCGTGGTGCTGACAACACCACGCCAAGGGTTGAGATCCCCTTACCGGTCATCTTTAAAAAATAAATTAATTAATTAATTAATTAAATAAATAAATTAACTGGGAAAATCTGAGTGCCCTCTGGTGGTGAGTGACCTAAATCCCTTTGACCTAGGAGACCCAAGACCAGGCTGTATATTAGTATATATTTTTATTCAGCATGTTATAATTCTATTTTAATTAAGCCCTTTAAAGCAATTGAAAATAAATCTCTTCCTATTTGTGCAATGGAGTACAAAAAAAAAAACAACCTCTTGATTTAAAAAGTTCTCCAGAGATAGCAAGAGCTTCTAGGCACTTTGCTGGGATACAGAAACTCAAGTTCCACTTTTGGTCTTACCACTAACTGGCACACCATTTCCTCTCAGAATGAGAGAATTAGAACAGAAGAGCTTTTACACCCTCTCAGCTATCATACTTGCTGTTGCTATGACTCTAGGTAACTGAGCTGAGTTTCCTAACACCTAAACTAGGAAGAGAGTCTTACAAGTCTAGATATCCAGAGAATTAAAGTGAATCAGGGCTGGCCTGTTAGCTCAGTTAATTAGAACATGGTGCTGATAACACCAAGGTCGAGGGTTCTATCCCTGTACCAGCTATCCGCCACAAAAGAATAAAATAAAAAAATGAAAATAAAGTGAATCAGATGTGACAGGATATGTATTACAGCTGGATTAGTTGTGTTGCTGTGTCATATATTGACTAGATGTTTATTAGGGTAGAGACACGTGTACTTGTCTTTGTATCCCTCTGGTTTATAGCATAGGTCTATGTAATGAGCTCCAGCATTTTTGTTTGAATTTAATTTCCATACACAATTTGTATCTTCTCCCCTTATTTTACCTGGCTTCATTTTTGCCTCCCCCGCATCTCTGAAAGTTATATTTTTTTGTCTTTTTCGTGACCGGTAAGGGGATCACAACCCTTGGTGTGGTGTCGCCCACACCACGCTCAGCCAGTGAGTGCACCGGCCATCCCTATATAGGATCCGAACACGCAGCAGGAGTGTTGCTGCACTCCCAGCACTGCACTCTCCCGAGTGCGCCACAGGTCGGCCCCTGAAAGTTATATTTTTACTGCCCTTAGAAATTACTTAGGCAGGGCCGGCCCCATGGTGCACTCGGAAGAGTGCGGCACTCCCACCGCAGGTTCGGATCCTATATAGGGATGGCCAGTGCGCTCACTGGCTGAGCGGGGTGCGGGTGACACCAAGCCAAGGGTTGCAATCCCCTTACCGGTCACAAAAAAAGAAAAAAAAAAAAAAAGAAATTACTTAGGCATATCCATCTGACAGATAGGAATTTGACATCATTTAAAGAAGGGAACTAAACATCTCCAGCCCTGGAAGTTGGTGTCTTTGCTCTAGGTATAATTTCATGTGCACCTCCAGTGGCCCAACAGTGGAGCAGGTGGCAGGCCAGGGCATGGGGCACCTCTCCTCTATTGATATTCCTAAAAGGTCACCACCCTCAGCTACCTGAAAAAAAACAAAATAAAAAACCCATGACTCTCCTCTGCTTCATACATAATACTTTTTAACTATCACGTGTCTGGGGAGGACCTCTGCACTCTAGCTGAATAGCAGAAAGACAGGGGAGCCTGTAGAGACTCAGCTGCAGTTTCCTTCTCCCTCTAGGTAGGGCCATATTCGTTCTGCATCACTGTTCTGGAAGCGTGTAGCCAGGAACCTGCAGAGTAGCTAGCATTATTGTTCAGGTCTGCTCTGTCAGGAAAACTTCCATAGGTCATGAAAGATTGAAAACAAGCAACTCTTGTAATTGTAACCTGGAGCTGGTTCTCCCAACACTCAGAGCACATAATCTTCTCTGAGTTTGCTCAGGCTTAAGAAAGCCTTTCTTGTCAGCCCACATGGAACAGACATGATTTAAGGCTTGGTTTTGGTACAGCAACAGGAGAAGGAAGTCAAAACCTCATGGAATTCCCAAGAAGCCCCTTACTTGCAGTCTTTTTCTCCAGATGTTTTCCCACCCTGATGCCTTTTAAGGATGAGGATGAGCTTTGAAATAAAGTGCACCATTTGCATTTCTCCCTAATATGGGCTAGTTCTACTTCTAGTAAGACTAACATCACAGAACAAGACAGATGGGACTTAAAAAAGAAATGACCCGAGCACAAGAAATCGGGACAGAAATTCTGGCTTGTTGTAAACCATTCCAGAAAGTGGAAACCCCTGGTGCAGTGGTGTCAGATGGGGCAGTCTGTCCGCTTGGGACCACGCTCATCAATGACCTAAATCACCCACATGTTGTGAATAAGCTCCTATACGCTCTTCCCATTCCACCCACCCATGGGCTGAAATTTTGCCTGAGGATTTTTGAGGCCTGTTTCTATGAGGAAAGTTTGCCCCATCATATCCCTGGGCATACTTACTTAAGACTTCGTTCCATGAATTAAAATGGTTTCTCAGGAACTGATTGAAGAGCTTCCCAAAATGTGCTCAGCGCTGGGGCCCCAGGAGGCTTGCTATGCTCTAGACAATTCATAATTCAAAGGAGCTGTCTCTACTCCTATCTGCTAAATAGTCAGGGGATGGCATCAATGAACAACACTGTGGGGGAGATGTATCATCTTCTCATTTCAGTGCACACCTACTGTGTGCGTGCAGGTCCAGAAAGCCTTAACAGCCTTTTTCGGTATTTGGTGCCTGTGAAGAGGCGCAAAGACTTGGTTTGTTTTGGCTAAAATGGAATGCAGCAGTACTGCCTTCAGACTTAGACAACCAGGGTCTCTTTCTGGGGCCCCACTTTGGCTCTGCTTCAGCAGCACCCCTCTCCATGGGGTGAGGATACCTACAGCCCCTCCCCACACACTTCTTGACCACCCTCTGGCTTTCTGGGCCCCCAGGATTTACAGGGCCTGCTGTAAGGCCTATGCAGGACTCTCCTCCACCCCCACCCCAGTACTGGGGGCAGGAATGACATGGAGGCTGTGTGGTCATCGGGATGTCCCACATATATGCGTGGGAAGAGAAGGAGGGAGCAGGCTGGAGTCCCTATTTATACTCTTGCAGTCCCCACTGCCACAAATATAGGGTAGGTGTATTAGTCTGTTTCTGTTGCTTATAGCAAAATACACGGAACTGGGTATTTTATAAAGAAAATGAAATTTATTGCTTACACTTTCAAAGGCTGGGAAGTCCACAGTTCAGGAAACACATCTGGTAAGGGTTTTGATAGTGGTGAGAGTGACATCAGAGTATCACATTGTGAAAATGGTGGAGCAGAGAGAGAGAGACTTTTTCATTCACTCTTTTTAAAGCCCTCAGAACCACGCCCCTGACCACCATTATTAATCCATTCACTACAGCACAGTCCTACAATCCAATCACCTCTTCAAGGCTCCACCTTTCAATTTCCATAATAGGATTTCCCACCCTCTTAACTAACAGTCACAGTGGGGGCTAAGGTTTTAATACATAAAACTTGGGGGACACAATTCAAGCTTCAGTGAGTTTGGGGCGGCATAATTCAGTCCACTACAGTAGGCCTAGAATCCAGCATATTTTCTTGATTTAAAAACATCTTTAGAACATTCATGATTTTATTTTATAAACTCTTAAAGCCCAAAAGCCTGAGCAGTTTATTCTAGGACCTGAAAGCTCATGTGTGTGACGTGAAAGCACCCTGGTTCATGCCTTCTTTGTTGTGGATGAGGGTATGGGGAGCAGGAAGGGCCCCAGTGCTGCGTGTCCTCTCTGCTCCTCAGCTAGCGTCTTCCGGGGTGCTCCCTGGAGGCATGACGACATGCAGGCCACGGCGATCAGCACTACCAAGATTTGTGGTCAGATCTTGATCAGGACCCCTGCCCACTGTCAGGCATCTCCCTCTCGTTCCTTCATTAACTTCCTAAAATCCCAAGTACCTTTAGAGGTTCAGAAACCAGAATAGGCCTTCTCCAGCTAGGAGAGAATTTCAAACTGATTTAACAAGAAATTACAAAAATACTTGTTCAAACTAGGGGCTATAGAAATACTGGCCAGAAGAACAAAGAAATTCTCCAGGGAAGCCATCCAATACTGAAGTGGCAGCTTCTAAATGAACAAAAATACTTGTTCAAACTAGGGGCTATAGAAATACTGGTCAGAAGAACAAAGAAATTCTCCAGGGAAGCCATCCAATACTGAAGTGGCAGCTTCTAAATGAACTGAAATTTTCTGCATTTCTCTCAGAAAGTTACAATGATAACTAATTAATGAAGTTATCACAGAAGGACTTCTTTCGAGGTATAATGGAGCATATGACTACTTTCGGAACGGCTTGATATTACCAGAAAGGATTAAAGCAGCTCCCCTCTCCCTGAAGTTTACATTTAAAGTAATAGGAGCCAAGCACTTTGGAGCTGGGAGAAACCTACACAATTGTTAGGTTAAAACCTCACTTTTTAGATAAAGAGGCAGAGGCTCAGAGAGGTCCTGTGACATGTCCCAACCCATAAAGTGACTTTGGGACAGAGCTGCTACCAGTCTCTGGTTTCCAGGGCCCTTGAGTCTAAGGGCTATAAATTAGGTAGATTAAATTTGACACATTTAAAAGAATTATTAATCATCTGGAGTAGATCGTGGCAATTTAGTCTCTAAAAAAACATTTATAAAGTGCCTATTGCCGTGGTGTCCTGGTGTTGTCAAAGCATTTTTGTGAAAGAAGGAAGTTTTAGAGGAACACCAGTCTTTGGTTGGAGGAGTAAGAATTTTTTTGTGTGTATGTGTGTGGCTGGCTGATAGGGGGACCCAAACCTGTGACCTTGGTGTTGTAAGGCTGCCCTCTAACCAGCTAAGCTAACCCGCCAGCCAGGAAGAAAAATCTTGAAGAGAGTATCTATGAATGTCTTAATAAGAACATGCTCTCCAGAAGTGGAGCTCACATTCAGAGATTTCTAAACATCCTTTTTTCCCTTTGAAAATATGTAAATTGAAAGCCAGGCTGCCTAGGATGGGTGAAAGCCAGCTTGTGGGCCTGCGGGAATGTTTGCAGCCAGCCATCTCTGGGAAGGGCAGGCACTGAGGGAAAGGGGACCAGGGCCTTTTCCAGCACGAGAGTTCTATCCAGTGCTGTCATGAGTGATGAGAGTCTCAGACATGAATAGTTCCCAAGGGAGTCAACCATTCCCCTGGGAAAGGGATGAGAATGTTATAGACTAACAGTTTTGTTTGCCTTCCAGGCTTTTTTTTTTTTTAGCTCCCACCAGCCTCAGCCACCTCCCTGTTCCCTTTAAATATGTCCTCTGAGACCTCTAGGTTCCATAGCCACCCACTGCCCTTCCTCCCCACTACACCCCTCTGCCCTTTCCTTTCCTTTCATGCTTCTGGGTTTGGCTTTAGTCAGGAAAAGTGAAAGCAAGTCATGAGAAGCAACAGAATTATCAAAAAAATGAGAGAAACGACAGGCTCATTTGACCCAGCGCTGACTTCCATATTTAGTTCTACATAAGCCTACACAGACTTTAAGCAAAATTACACCTGGGTGTCCTGCTGTCCTCGGAATATGAACAGGTCTTTAAGGAAAACCTACTTTTAAAAAAAAGGACAGTTAAACTGCATGTGAGCTCTAAATAAATAAATAAAAGGATACACTTCATTTCAGTGGCCTAATTAGCAAGAGACAATATTAAGCCTAAGTGTGAACAGAGGACTATACAGTCAAGCACTGCATAAAGACATTTCGGTCAGCAATGGACTGTGTATACAACGGTGGGACTATCAGATTATAATACCGTATTTTTACTGTAACTTTTTTACGTGTACATAAGTTTAGATACACAAAAAGCATTGTATTACAATTGCCTACAGTACTCAGCACAGTAACGTGCTGTACAGGATTGTAGCCTAGGAACCATAGGCTATGCCATATGGCCTAGGTGTGTAGGAGGCTACCCTTCTAGGTTTTGTGTGAGTATGCTCTGTAATGTTTGCACAATGATGAAATTGCCTAATGATGCATATCTTTGAACGTATTTTCATCATTAAGCAACACATGACTGTACTACAGGGAGAGTATCTCCAGGACTATGCAGAATCTACATGATGATAGTTTTCTGTACAGTAGTGTAGATTTTCTGTGGGAAATGTGAATGCAATGGCCCTTGGCAACCTAATTCCATGAGAAATTAAAAGTATAAACACTGAGAGAGCAAGTTTTTTCCCACTCTACTTATTGTATCAAAGAACTTTGCTTAAGTAGAATCTTTTTAAAAAAGAAATCGAGTGAGAAGCCAAGGGATCTGAGACCAAAGTCTAGAATTAGAAATTTCAGTTTGAAGGCTGGGCTCTGCCCTGGAATTGCTTTTGAGGTTCCATTTGAGTCATGCTGCTCAGTTTTCTCATTTAATAAAGGATAACTAGATCACCATAGTGGTGTTAAGATACTATACTAGAAAAGTGTTTTACCATCCAGAGATCAAAATTCCAATATTGGACCCATAAATATTTCAATCACTTTAATTAAAAAATAGATTTGTGGGCCGGCCCGGTGGCGCACTGGATAGTGCGCCGCTTGGGAAGCGCGGCGGCGCTCCCGTCCGAGGGTTCGGATCCCGCCTCACATTGGATTTAGTCTGTGGTTTTTCCATATAGTGCCAGAACGCTACATGATTATTCAGAGTTTGAGCCAGATGCACAGACAGGCAGTCACATGCCCACAGTACAGAATGACCTCACTGAGTAACTCATGTTTCCAGGATGTTGGGAAATTCACACTTGCCGAAGGACCTTGTCCTTGCAATGTAGGGATGTCAGTGGTTGATATGATTCAGCAGTAAATTCTGATCTGAATTTCAACACAACTGAGCAGTTGCTCAAGGGGACATCTGAACTGCAGATCATCTACTTGGCCAAAGATGGAGCAGTCCTCAGAGCAGCTTGATCCCAGAACCAATTCAAATAGATTAGACTTCTTTCTATCTCAGTGAAAATCATCTTGCAGAAGTCGACATTTACAAAGGTACTAGGCATTCATCACCCTTAGTGAATACAACAGAGGGGTTACGCAGGCCGTTTTTCATGCAGCTACTTGTGCTCCTCAACTCTGCCTATGTGCTTGGCTGTCCTTCTCTCTTTGCCTCAATTTCTAAGTTCTGGCTTTCGGGACTGGAGAACAGGTTTGAGTCAAGCGCCTAACAGTCCAGTCCCAGTTTGGCCATGGGACAAAGCAATCATCTATATAATTGGAAGACATTATAAATAGGTATATCAGAGTAAAGCTGCTTGTTTTTTTTCTGGGCCACTTAAGGACAGTTCCCATGGGCCCCTGAAAAACAGTTTTTCTGCTGGAGGACTATTTGCACAGAGCCTAATGAGATATTAACACAGAGCCTAATAGAAACTTAAAAGTCATTCATAGATTGTCCCATTCTCTGTAGTTGTACTTCACTGAGCAAACACAATATAGGCTTTGAACACTTGGAATTGTTGAAAAAAATCAGGCGGAAATGATTCGCTTTACATAGATTTGTTATTTAATTATGAACTTCCCTAGTACATTTAATCACCTATTTGTTAAATGAAGTTTGTCTATTTGAAACAATGTCAGCTATTTTTTTTTTTTAAAGACCAGGATCATGCTTGCAAAATAGAGATGGCAACTTCATTAAAGTGTAAAATTCAGAAACATTCAACCATTATCCTCATCTAATTCCACATCCCCTTCTCCTTCCTTTCACAAAAGAAAAGTTAGGTACTCAAATGAAAGGGTTCTTGAAGGAAGAATTTGGCTCTTTCTAGTTTGTTAGACATCACAGTTCAACAATATTTTCTTCTTCACCCATGCCTTTTGCTAACTTTCCAGTAAGAACGCCAGGTAAGTTAAAGTGGCTCCATAATTCTCCGATGATTTCTTAGCACAAGTAGTACTGTCTTGAAATTGAGAACTTTCATCTTCCTGGGAACTGAATCAGCATGCCTTTCCTTTTTCATTCACTGATCCTCACGGGGATTTTTACTTCAGTCTGACGGAGAAGATAGGTGACAATGCAAGGCTGTAAAGGCTTTTGTTTTGGGTGGAGGTTTGGGGACTGAGGGTGTCTACTTGGTTGCCTCAGGCCCCTCGTGAGAAGCCTGGAAGGAGAGCAGTTAAGCCCAAGCTTGGGGTTTAAATTCCAGCTCTGGCATTTACCAGCCATGTGATCTTGGACAATGGCTTTGAGCCTGTTTGCTTCTGGATGATATGAGAATAATATGTAACATGTACATCAGAGAGTTGTAGAGAAGACTGAAGTCATATATGTAAGGCACTCAACGTCATGCCTGGAACTTAAATGAGTATTCAACTAATCATTGTTATTATTGTTGTTATTTTTGTCTGGGAAGACATCATTCTTCGTGTCAGGTTATTCTCTTGCCAAATGTCACACTTCTGTTCTCTAGTTTCTGGTAGACTCCCTCTTCCTTCAGCTAAAAATAATGTAGTTGTTTCATTTCTACGCTTACTCATCCTGTTAGCTTACCCGAGGTGAAACGAGGTGTGCACACAGTAATAATTTCTAATAGAGACACCAATTTTAATTTCAGGAATTCTGCACAAAAAACTTCATGCATAGGCAAATTTACACTGGGAAAATGCCAGGCTAAATCATAAGTTATTATTCATTGAATGTTAACAATTTTATAACTCAAACTAATTTCCTTAATATGACCCTAGATAATGTTTAATTTGGATAAAGTACACATCATTTTGGATGAAATGGTCTTAAACGGCTGCATTGTGGAAACTAACCGGGCAAGAATTCTTGCCCCTCTACTAATTCTTGATAAGATGTCAGAGAGCTGAATGGAAGGCTCTGCCAGACAACATCAATTTATAGGAAATGCCAACACCGTGGAATACGTCTCAACATCTATAGCCCAAAAGAATCTGGAAGACCACACATTGCAAAATAGGGTGTCCTTCCAAAGACATAAGTAGGTATTTTCCACAGTTCCTAAGTGCAAAACAAAACTGTATTTTAAAATATGTACAAAGAAAAATTTTCTCTAAAGTGAGACAAATTTTGTTTTCTAACTGTATGCATATTTTTCCCACTTCTTTAAATTCTGTTGAGTACCTAAGGAACCCTTTTTGGTCTCTGCTGCCTTTTGCAAATTACATTGAAGAATAGCAGGATGTTGGGAGGAAAGTATGGCAGTTCTCTATCAGCCAATTTTTAAATTGACTTAAACACATGGCATTTTGAGTAACATCATTTTCTGAATGCTACCTTTTTCCTTAAAAAAATCTTAGTAAAACTTACTTTTTAAAAACTTTACTATAATGTGTACCTAATAAAGACTGAAGAATTAAATTTTAATTGCCTATGATATCCATTTTAAGGGCACTTAGCAATTACAATGCCATCATGTAATTAACTCTATAGTGAATGTTACTATCAAATAATGGATGGTTAAACATTAAAAGAGAGCACTTACAACTATCCTTTATGCCATGTAAGGGTTTGTCTCACAAATAAGCTTGTTTGTTAATGAAATTTACCTTAGTTCAAAGTGTAAAAATAGAATACAAGAGAATACCCCTGTTCAGGCTGGCATGAAATGAATCTTCCTCTCTGTCCCTATTACTCCTTAACTCCTTTCTCCTGGAATGTCTTGAGGCAAACTATTAAGTCATTCATTATACAAGAACAATGCCCTGCATTCCCCAAAATCTTCCTATATGGAGGCCTGCCCGGTGGCGCACTGCTACAGTGTGCCGCTTGGGAGTGCGGTGGTGCTCCCGCCGAGGATTCGGATCCCACATACAGACCCGGTCCCCCTCACTGGCTGGGCGGGGTGTGGGAGGCACACCCAGGGGGGCGACCCCGTTGC
>NW_007726410.1:191795-234369 GCF_000696425.1 Galeopterus variegatus | reverse complement strand
TCCCGCTCACTGGCTGAGCGAGGTGTGGGAGCAACACCGAGGGTTGCGATCCCGTTGCCAGTCCGGTACAGGCGCGACACTGAGGGTTGCGATCCGTTGCCGGACACGAAAAAAGACAAAAAGGAAAAAAAAAAAATCTTCCTATATGGTTTTACTACTTAGTCAACACTAGAATATACAGAACCATCTTAGGTAAAAGCATGTATATGTGCATGTAGGGGTGGGAAGACAGATGCAGTGGAGAAAGTGGAAATATACTCTTGGTATTAAGATATTGTGCCATCCAAAAACCTGGAACTTCAGGAGTTCCAAGAATTCTTTCATCTACAACATCCTATCCTACAAAAGAGGACATAAATGGACATTCTAAGGACTGACCATTCAGCACTGTTTTTTCCTTTCTCTTTACTCTTTTCTAAAAATCTACTTACCTATTTCAAATGATCATATTTATAAAGACCCAGACCACCAGTCAGTCAAAATTGGGCTCCAAAAGCAAACCTGAGTTGTTTTAGACTCATTCAGAAAGGTAGAAGGAAGACATCTGACCTACAGGAACATTAAGTAGTATGTGTGTACAGATCCACCTTTGTATTAAGTAGCCAAGGTCTGGGGAAAGCCCGGTCTACATCAAAGTGCTCTGGAGGTCTTTCTGAGACACATTAGTTGGGAAACACTGTCCTAGATGGTAGACACTTAATCAGCAGCACAATCAGGTAACTGCTGAAACTGGTACACCAGAAGTAGCTAGGGAATGAGCAAAATTAATTTTTGGGTCACACCAAAATAGTAGTTGAATTACATCTTGGCATAGATTTTAGTACCTTGAGAGAATAGTAAGTTAAAAAAATATTAGGTAGATACCACAGGAAAAAATAAATCAACTTAAAGTATATTTGGAGACCCTAGTAGAGGTCTCATTGCACTTGACTCATGCAAAGTGAACTGTAATGTGACAATCTGTACCTTCGGGCTGTGTCACCATCTCACTTCAGTGAGGTGCTTTAAGTGATTTTTCATACTCATAAAATGTATTTGTGTGAGGGTGGTCAGCCTTACTTGTTCTTGTACTTTCAAACAGTTAATGATTTTATAAGACTCATTAATTTACCTGCTCTAGCAACTTGCTGAGAACAGGGTTCAGCAAGCTTTTTCTGTAAAGGGCCAGATAGTAAATATTTCAGACTTTGTGAGCCATACGGTCTTGGCTAACTACTTAATTCTGCCATTGTAGTGCAAAGCAACCATAAGTAGTACATAAGTCAATGAGCATGGTTGTGTTCTTAATAAAACTTTATTTATGGACACTGAAATTTAAATTTCATGTAATTTTCATATCATAAAATATTCTTTTGATTTTTTCCAACCATTTAAGAAATTTTAAAAGCATCCTTAGCTCATAGGCCATACAAAAACAGGTGGCAGGCCATAGTTTGTCAACACCTGTGCAAGGCTAGTTGGGTAAAAGCTAACTATTGACATACAATTTAGAGACTTAAATAATGGTAATACTACACACATAAACTGGACTTTAATTCTGTCACTAGTATAGTTTCAGTCATGACTTTTTGAAAACACTAATTTTTGAATTGAAACATAGATCATACATTTAAATACTGCTATTATGCTTTATTGTAACTTTTATTCTCACACAGAACTGTGAAGCTAACAATAAGGTGAAATATTAAATGCTGCCTCTGATTAGACAATCACAACATTCTCATGTAGCAAATAAAAACAGTATACTCAAATCAATGACTGTAGTGGGAGAAATCTTTTCCAATGTAGAAAGGAAATGTACTTTTTGAACAGGTAAATATTGGGCAATTTCACACGTTTTTGGTTCTTTAAAAAAGCATTTGGCTAAATCAGGCCTAGTGACATTTCTTTCACCTATATGCACAGATGTGGGAATAACAGGAATTTGGAAAATGGTAATACGGCCCCTTCTTCAAAACCAGGAAATAGCACTATCCTGGTGGTTTCTTTTCACACTAATATAACATTTAAAAATCATCCTTGGATCTTAGACTTTCATGTCCCTGCAGATACAAAGGTAAGCAGCAGATCTGGTATTTAAAAGGTTAACACAGGGCTGGCTAGTTAGCTCAGCTGGTTAGAGCACGGTGCTGATAACACCAAGGTTCAGGGTCTGATCCTTGTACCGGCTAGCCAGCCCCCCAAAAATAAATAATAAAAAATAAAGTCTATTAAAAAACTAAAAATGAAGTTATAAAAAGAGAAAAGATGCTTAATAAAAGCGGGGAGGGGGGGGAGAAGTTGGATAGGGTGCAGTGTTTTAACATCAACCTTAAGGGTTTGGATCCCTGTACCAACCAGCTGCCCCCCCTCCCCCCAAAAAAGGTTAACACAAATAATTGGCCATTTCTACATTTCTAGTCAAAGAATACATAAGACTGAACACAGCAATTGGATAACAGTTAAGTGTGTGAATATATATTTCTTCTAGCCTTTTAATTTCAGTAATGTATTTACTATAGAAAAATACATTTCTTCATGTAGTAATTTCAGAAAACTAAATCTGAATGACAATGAAAAGCATCTGGTTAAGCTCTAAGGTCTGATGATTGCATTGAAAGTCACATGACACAGTTTTGTACGCTGCAAACATTTTAATGATTATTGTTGAGCATACATTTTGGAAATTTTTTACTTCAAACTGCAACAAGTTAAATAAGTGTTTATAATATACAAGGAAAATACAACCAAAAGTAAAACTTGCTTTAAGTGTGCCTTGCACCTAGACCAGTGTTTTCCCCCCTTAATATAGCTTTATTTTTGAGCTGCACAAACACACTTAAGAATTTGATCTTTATAGTATGGCATTTAGGAAATAAAAATATACTCCCACCTCAAAGAAATAAAAAGGCTGTGCATGATTATATGCCAAACAAAAGAGAGAACACTAGAATATTTTGACAGTGCAGGCATTATTACAAAGGAAAAGAAAAAGCTTGAGATGTTCATTAACTATTTTTTAAGGAAGCAAGATTTTTGACCAAGTAGCTTAAAAGCCAGCAAAACAGGGATCAGTGATGGCAACTGTAGTGTACGGAATATGAAATGACAAACTTTACACAAATACACTGTTAGAAATTTACCAGTGAACACTGAAGATCTGTGAAGCCGCTCTTTGGAACAGTCAAGCAGGACCACCTTATTCCAGTCACATAAGCCCTTGTAAAGCAACACAGTGTTCTGTGCTATATACTTGCTGGCTGAGTAGTTAAAGGGTTTCTTTTGTCATTAGCAGCTAACGAACTTATTTCACATGTTCTTAAAGCCTTAATGGTGGAAAAAAGGCAAGTGTCATTAGCATGGAGGATCTTATACTTCTCTGCACACAAACACAAGAGGTTTCACTAGTATTTTTAAAGTCTCTGATGTCTCCCATTGCACTTCAAAACTCAATTGAGATGAAAGCCTTTTTCCATTGTAGCAGCTAGCAAGCGCTCTCTCATTATCTCCTCAGAAGAATATTCAGGCAACTTGAGATAATGCACACATGTATTAACTGATGGGTAGCTTGCATCAGTAGCATCAACCTACAGAAAGAAAGTGAAAATAACAGAAGACCATGAGCTTAAATATTACTTTCTTTCTTCCAATCCTGAAGTCACTAAATTCCACTTGGACTCCCCATTAGCTAGAGAGTTTGTACCTTGCGTACAACAGTGAGCCTGGGATGCAGGTTAGCCAGACCACCTGGGGGTAGAGTTGAACAACCAGTGGTAAACTGCAGGAATGCTTTCCTTTCATCTGAAGACATGCCACATAAAACCTTCACGAACCTCAGGAAACCAGGACTAAAGGAACAAAAATATAGTTACAATGTTTTGAGAGCAAATTTAAATGAAAAACACTACCACTACATTGTAAGACAGTAATAACCACCCCCCAAAAAACAATATTCACATGTAAGAAGAAGAGCACTGTCTAAGGACTCTTGGTTAAGTATGAAATGGGCTGATACAAGCTACTTTAAAAGCATCCCTCAAAGACTATCTTGCACTTACAAATGGCAAGAACTGAAACACTGATGGAGTACAGGGATCAAACATGCAACAAAGCCAGCAAATCAGAAAAACTGAAGATTCATTTGCATAATTATTCCAAATATGGCTAAATTTACCCAAGGGGACCTGAAATAATCCATTTTCATTCTGTAAAATGATTAATACCTATGATAAATTTATATAACGAAATACTACATATCAATGAAATGAGCTACTGCTATTTACCACAATATGGATGAATTTCATAATCATAATGTTAAACAAAAGAAACTAGGCCTTAAAGAACACAGACTACATGATTTCATTTATTAAAGTCCAAAAGCTGGGGCTGGCCAGTGACTCACTCGGGAGAGTGTGGTGCTGATAACACCAAGGCCACGAGTTCGGATCCCATATAGGGAGGGCTGGTTAGCTCACTAGGTGAGCGTGGTGCTGACAATACCAAGTCAAGGGTTAAGATCCCCTTACCGGTTATCTTTATAAAAAATAAAATAAAATAAATAAAGTTCAAAAGCAAGCAAAATTAATCAACAGACAGTGATTTACTAGAAATAAAATGGTGGGAAAAGAGGCATATGGAGTTTTTTTAAATTCTGGGTACCAATTATACAGGTATATTCGTTTTGTGAAAATTCTCTTTAAGCTGTATATACAATTTGTGCATGTCTCTGTTATACTTCAATAAAAAGTTAAACGCAATATAGCCTAAGGGTTTACAATTTAGCCAATTTTTAAAATAATGAACAATTAAAACACAATGGGAAAAGGAATCTTAACATAAGCTATTATTCGATTGTCTTTTTTGTGCACTCCCATTCTTATCAATGAATATGCATCTTGGTAATCCTGACGCTACGCTGCTTCACATTTACTTTACGAATGTAATTCACTGAGTTATAATTCTTTAGAGAATCTGTCTTTTCATTTTGGAATACAAACAATTTTGTTAATCCTGGAAAATTACCAACGAATACCTGTCTCGCGTATAGCCCAGCTTAGGTTCAGTATAATTGATAATATCTTCTGCTGCCCAGGACGGTGACTGGTTTCCACAAAGAATCATTTGGACTTCTTCATGGCTGAAGGAACTTAATTTCTCCATTGGGAAAACTTTATTAAACCCATCTAGATTATACACACAGCAAAAACACCAAAAATGAAACACACAAAACTCAGTTTCTAAGTTATGATTCCCAAAATACCAAATTTTAAATCAAAATACTTATTATCACCTAAACGGACAGAAGATAAAATACTCAAAAATTTTTGAATAAACAAATATAAAATCACTTGAAATAAAAATTGTGCTAGGGTTTTCAGTACAGAAATCTCTGCTTAATATCACAAATGTGAATAAGAGAGAATATACAGTCACTATGATCAGCAGCCAAATCTTATAACTGGAAGTCACCAGCTCTTTGTGTCATACATGCCAGCTAAAGTTGTTGTGTTCTCATTTTCAAAAGTGACTTACAGTCTAATATACTTTGCTCTCGTCTTCACCTGAATAACTTAGGTTCTTTTGGTTTAATTCATCCTGATCGCATAATGTAGAATGTATACAATCTATGTACACTTATAAATGAAGAAATGAGGGCCAAAAGTGGGTCCCCGTTACACTGGAGAAGCAAGCTGAGAGTATACTACAGCTTGAGAATGTTCCAACCCATTCTGGGTAAGGACCTAACTATCTGGAGGACAGAAAATTAGAGGGTAAGTTTAGAGATTTCCAGCAATACTTGAACTTGATTTCAACTGTCTCAAAGCAAAAGGAGACGGATTATGCTAAATATCCTTTAAGATTACCTCTAAAGGCTTCCATCTGTTTCTGAATACCCGTATGCATACAAAAGTCAAACATCAAATCCACATATTCTTCTGCATTATCCATTGTTATCATCTGCAAAAGAAAATTTGCCAGTATTATAGTTAATATCTAGGAATATTTCAGTAGTGCCTACTACAATTGGCCTTGTTAAGACAATGTTTCAGAATTTACAAATTACATTTAAAGCAAAATCTTTACCTCATCTTCACCACTTGGCTTGAGATCCACAGCTGTAAAACCATATATTCTTGAGGAAGGGCAAAACTGGAAATTTAAACTGGGAGGACAAAAGATTAGATTAACTGATATTCAGCTATTATTGTTGTTTAATTTTTATAACATTGCTGCTAAAACCATGAATCCCACTCCTACAGCAAAATCAGTACACCAGCTTAGATATAAGTATGAGGCCTTTTTAAACGCAAAACACTGTGCACAGAAACTACTAGGCCAAAGGACCTAAATGGACATTTCTCAAAAGACATACAAATGGCCAACAGGCACAAGAAAAAATGCTCACATCACTGATCTCAAGAAAATGTAAATTAAAACCATAATGAAATATCATCTCACTCCAGTTATTATCAACAAGACAGAAAATAAGAAATGCTGGCAAGGATGCAGAGCAAAGGGAAATCCTGCTACATTGTTGGTGGGAATGTAAATTGGTACAGCCATTGTGGAAAACCATATGGAGGTTCCTCAGAGAAAAAGAGATCTGCCTTACAACCCAGCTATCCCACTACTAGGTATATCCCCAAAGGAAATGAAATCAATATATCAAAAAGATACCTGTACTCCCATGTTTATTGCAATGCTATTCACAATAGCCAAGAGATAGAATCAACGTAAATGCCCATCAACAGATGAATGGATAAAAAAAAAAGTGGTATATATACCCAATGGAATACTACTCAGCTAAAAAAAAAAAATCCTATCATTTGCAGCCACATAGATAGAACTAGAAATCATCAAGTGAAGTAAGCAGGGCACAGAAAAACAAATACTGTATAATCTCACTCATATGTGGAATCTAAAAGAAAAAAGGCAGTGGGGGTGTGGTTCTCAAAGAAGGAGAGAGTAGAATAATGGCTACCGGAGGCCAGGAGGAGAGAGAGGGCACGGGGGAGAAGTGGTGGAATAACGAGTACAAAACTATGCTATCTACCCTAAGTGAATCACTGTGCACTACATGCACATATTGAAACAATACATTGTACCCCCCACAAATACGTACAAGTAAATGTTAAAATAAAAATTAAGTAGGAAAAAAAATTTATTAGGCCAACTGTCACCAAACCTATCTGGCTTCACAAAGATTGCATGAAACCTTTCCCTATTTCCCTTTTCTCTTATGGCATAAAATTAATGAATTAAAGATTTTTGCAATGAATTATGGCAGTAACACGTTTATAAGACTCTTTTTCAGGAAGAAACTATTGCTTCACTAAAGTTATTCACACTGTGCACACAAAAAAAAAATCTATTAAAATAAAAAAATCAATCCTTGAGAATACAGCCATTTATCAAACACAACTTCACAGTATTATGAGCAAACATTTAAAAAAAAAAAAGAAAGGCTTGCAGTCAACACAAAATCAAAGGAGAATATACCGAAGACATGATAATTACATGTAGATTAAACTAACAGAATTTTATCCAAAGATCTGCAGAATCTTAGTTAGCTGATGCAGCCACTGGAAATAAGACTTACCTACCAACCAAACTATTTTTGAGCTTTGCCAAGTAGGCTGTATATATTAGGTGATGAATTAGTCAAAATATTGTTGGCTTTGGACACATATATAAATTTATCACATTTGATAAATCAGATAATCTTCCCGAGGTCTAATGATTAATAAACTATATTCTGGTATTCTTAGTGTTATCTTTATACTTACAAATCAAAGGTTCCAATCAATAATCTGTATTTCCCATAGCCTATTTCTGTTTTTTGACAGACTGTTTACTTATATATTGTAAATCAGTGGGGACAAAGAAACAAAAGCTTTAGAACATTTATTCATTAGGTTAAAGAATGTATACATAAAACTTACCCTAAATCCTCTATGCTAAGTGGAGGCCCAGAACCTGATGGATTCTTCAGTACTAGTTCCTGTAATTTTGTATTCTTTTCATCTTCAGAAAGACCTTTGTTGCTTAAAATCTGGCGTCTCTTGATAGCAAGGTCTTTAATTTCTTTTAAAAATCTGGCTCTGTGTGGGTTTACTAGTTCGAAGTCTTCCCAAGTTAAGATTCCATTGAACCATGCTGGGGGTTTTGGTTTAGGGGGATCAAGAATAAATTCTGATTTTGAATCCTCTTCAAAGCTTCCTACT
Source organism: Galeopterus variegatus (assembly GCF_000696425.1). Classification (NCBI taxonomy): domain Eukaryota; kingdom Metazoa; phylum Chordata; class Mammalia; order Dermoptera; family Cynocephalidae; genus Galeopterus; species Galeopterus variegatus. The sequence continues at coordinate 226,165 of NW_007726410.1, read as the reverse complement.
GAGAGTGAATCATGACCTTCTTCTGTAGAAGCTTCAGACTGGCTTTCAGTATAGTGTAAGTCTCTATCACCCCGTGACTCGTAGATCAGCTTACTCATATTGCTTTTAATGTCACCCATACACATAAGTTTAAAGAAAGGTTTAGAAATAGGTAAGTCCACAAGTCTATTGTCTTGAATGCATTTGGCTAAGAAAATTCCAAGGAAATGAAAGAGTTTAGTGATCCTTTCAAGCTCATCACTATCTTGTGGAAATGGTGCCGTGAACAATCCACATGATCTCTGCACATAGTATCCAGGAGGTTTCAATCCACCTCCAAGATCGACCTAAATTTTTAGAGGTAGAAATGCAAATAAAATTAAATAAAAGGTAATAGTAACTAAGCCTATCACTCTCAATCTATGAGAAAAAAAATCAATAAACATTAAACATCTTCATGAATTTAGCTATCCAAAAGCATATACACATTTTATTAAATAGCCTTCGGTGACTAAATTTTATCCCTTAGAAATGCTGTAATAATATCAAGATTATTCAATAACAAAAGAGTCAGAAAACCTGCCTTGTGTTCTGACAGCATAACCTACTTTTAACACTTTCCAAAAACAGAGTCACAACTCAAATCACAAAATGAGAAATAAATCTTACATGACGAGATTCATCATCTGGAAAGTTATCGTCACAAAGCCAAGCTCCCAAGTCAGTTCTCTGGAATTCTGCTGCTACCAGAGCATAAAACTCTAATGTGGGTCCTAAGCCAGTTCCTTCTTCTCCTAAAAATTCAACCTAAAATATAAACAAATAAATTATGGGAAAAAGTGAACTTTAAGTTTTAGTTTTAGTCAGTTTTTTTTTTTAATGATCCAATTTTTGCCAAAATTTGTCATATCTGAGTAATATACCTTTTTCATAACAGCAGTGTAATATATTATAAGCAATATAGGAGTTTTACTCTAGTTTTTCTAAAGAGAAGAGTATGTTTGTTGTATACTATTGCATGCTTAAGCACTGTGCTGAGCATTATTAACACATTGATCTACTCCTTACAACAACCCTGGAAAATAATTATGTCCTTTTTACATCAAAGAATACCAAATCTCAGATAAAGGTTAAAATCATTTGCTCGAGGAAATAATGGTATACATATTTTTATATGTGTATGTGATACCAAAGCGTAAACTCTTCCACTTATTTGACTTTAAGCAATCACCTTAAAGTTTTTGTCCATATTCTACTTGCTCCAAAAATTATTTGAGGTATCGTTCAAAAACATACAGTGCATGGTTAAAAAAATTTTTTTGAGGATTATCTGGGTTAGAAGAATGTAAGAGTAATAAGAATAAGATGAAGGCAAAGAAAGTTTGTAAATAAAATTAAAGCCAGAAAGCCTTGTACTTTTGGAGATGTATCACATTTGTTGTGATTAGTCTGTGATCCAAAAGATAAAAACAAACCAGATGGTTCACATCTGTGATGGGAGAGATATTTCCACTGTTCCTCATTTAAGGAATTGTGTGTATATGGGATTTAATCAACAGTGTTCACAATAACATCTCTACAGTAAATATACTGAATTTCATACTGCCATTTGTTATAGCATTTCTCAACACAGACTAACAATATAATTTATACCAAGCACAATTTAAGTGAAACAATATTGCAAAACAAATGGAGATGTCTAATAGCATAGCTTAATATAAAAGTAAAATTTAGAGTATCAAAAAGAATTCTTTGAGTACTATTATTCAGTCCAACTTTGTTATGAAATTGGTAATGGTCTTCAAACAGACCAAGCACTTTGTCACATCACGAGTGAAGATATTCTTTGTTGCTCATTAAGTGCACAAGATCGTGAACCCCGACTTTGAGTACTATTATTCAGTCCAACTTTGTTATGAAATTGGTAATGGTCTTCAAACAGACCAAGCACTTCGTCACATCACGAGTGAAGATATTCTTTGTTGCTCATTAAGTGCACAAGATCGTGAACCCCGAGGATGTGGGCTGACATCCTCTTATGAAAGATGCTCTAGAAGAGAAAGCTTCTGCATAGACAACAGAGAAATCCCTTTTCACATTTATCCAACAGTTTTTATGCAGTGGAAGAGGCAGAATGGCCAGTTCCCTTAGTGTTATTCCGGCTCCCTAAAAGAAATCTTATTTTACATGAGGTTACCTCAAGAACTGATTTCCGATCCGCATGGATTTGCATGACATTCTCAGCCCATTCCATCAGTGATTCACCACGTGGAACTTTTACTCTTTCATGCTTGAGACGACCAACTCGAAACTCTCCAGGATCATCTCGCCTTACACTGCTTGTGGTCCTTGTTCGTTCTACAGTGGCTTCGCGACGATTTTGTAACCACACTATTGCTCTGAAATACAAAAACACCTATGTTGCTATAGCATACATTAACAGTTGAATGTACTACTAAAGCAGCAAGAGAATTCAAAGATTTAAGAAATTTTAAAAAAGGAAGAAAAATAATATTTTATCAGGTAATTTTAAAACTGATTTTTTTATTGCATAAATTATTGCTTCCTTTCTTAAGTAAAAATACATAAGACTCCTTTTATTATAATCTTCCTTAAACAAACTGAGAAACTAGTGGGTCTATATTTTCTCTATATATATTAAATCAAAATAAAGGTCTGTGGTTGAAGCCCCGCATAATACATAAAAATATAGACAAACATTTCCTATCAGAGAAAATAAAAAATGGTTAAGCTATCTTTATTACTGTGATACAAACTGAAAGCCACCATCAAAATGGTTATTATTATTTTAAAACATTTTGTTTTTAACAACACAGCTAATCCATCTACAGTGGGAGAAAGAACCTATAAACTAGGATTATGAAGACAAATGCTGTCTTGTATGCTACTATGTTCCACTGTCATGTATGCTACTATGTTTTGGTAATCTCAGGCTAATCAGCTAAGTACTTTGAGAATCAAGGTCCTCACCTATGAAATAGAAACCATAACCAATGCTATTTATCACAACCAAGCTACAGTTCCATGTGTACAAATGCTTTGTAAATGCTATTCAATGGTACAAAAATGTAATTTATTAGGGAAGAAACAGTATATTTTAAATTGTAACATTTTTAGACTTACTTTGAAAGAGTATTCTGGGCACACAATCATTTGATAAAATATTTATTGAGCATCTACAAGACACTATTATACACTGTTTTAGGCACTTTAGCTAGAGCAGTGAACAAAACAACCACAAATTTTGCCTTCATGAAACTTTGATATAGTGGAGGGAGACAGAAAAACTAAGTAAAATATGTAGTATGTTAGATGGTGGTAAAAGAAAAATGATGGTCAGGAGGAAGATATATTTAAATATTATCAAAGCTATTTGCAAGCATTCAGTTTGGTATTGCTGGGAATTTCAGGAACTAATAATTTATGTAAGCTACTAAAGAATTGTACAATGAGTGTTAGCTGATGGAAATATTTGATTCAATCTACACTACTACAACAAAGCATATGTCCAACTGGAAATAGAAAATATTTAAATGTCAATGACTCTTTACATGAATACAAGACTATATACAGGTATTCCCTCCATCAGTCTTAACAGTATATTTGTACATTCTAAACTTATATAACATATTTATTCTAAAAAAATTAAAAGATAAACTTCCTACCTTGATGCACCAAATGCTGTACATGTGAAATAAAGCTGTCTAGTTTCAAATGGTATTAGAAAAGGACACTTGCTGGTTAATTGTTCACACCAGTCTGGCAGAGCTCCACTTGCCAATGCCAATGGTTCCTGCAAATTAACAAATAAAACTGTCTTGGCACTTTAAGGTAATTACTAAAAAATGACAAGAAAGGGTCAATTCTTCAATGTAATTAAGAAATGAATGCAAAAAAACCATGTGGCCCAAATTATTGAATCAGAGGGAAGGGAGAGATGGTGAGAGGTAAGAAAGGAAAGAAGGGAATAATGAAAGCCCAACAGTTACAGAATGAAGAATTCAACTGATTTTATTACCTCAATTTGCTGCAAAATTTTTGTTGTGATTTTTTTACTAGTGAACTCATCAGGTGGAAAAGTAAACTGAGGCTGCTCATCACCATCTATAAAATTAATTAATACAATTAATAAATATATAAATTTTCTTTTAAAATGCTACAGAAATGCAACAAGGCTTCTTACAGACCTTCTTGGGATATTCTTGAATAAGGGTCACTTGCAACTATATACAGAATACGCAAAAGCTGGAGGACATCTTCTACTCCACAAGAGTTCTGTCCATTGCCTGCTTTGGCCTGAGGTTGTTCTTTTGTTAAATTAAGAATATCACTACTTTGAAGAGTAGAAATGGCCCCCTGGTTTAACCCAGACTTTGTTCCATGCTCACAAAAATCCTGTAGAAACAATTAGCAAAACTAGCTATTAATCACATTTTCAAGAAAAGCAATATAGTATTCTATTAGAATTACTTTGAAAAAGTTGGAGCTTTTCAAATAATTGCCTTATTTTAAAATAAAAATATAGAGGGGCTGTCCAGCTCAGTTGGTTAGAGTGCAGCCTTGTAACACCAAGGTCATGGGTTCAGGTCCCCATACCAGCCAGCCACAAAAATAAATAAGTAAATAAACACATTACACAAAATTCAATACTAAACCATTAGTATTCCCAAATAAATATAACCACTACTAGCCATAGTTAAAAGTCTATACTCAGATCTAATGCCACAAGCCATATTTGAAATTTTAGCATTGGCACATTAACAATGTTAATTCAACTCATTTTTAAATTATGTCCCAACGAACTTCTCTTCCTTAAGAAACTTATAAAGCTGCAAAACAAAGTACAAAGCTGTTCAAAAAGTATTTTGAGGCCAATGTATACCTTATATGCAGCTATGAGCTGAGAACAATTTCTGTTTTTCCTAATACTTTTATTAGTGCCAGTTAATTTCCAGTGGCGCAGGAAAGCAGCATCTGCATTCTTCTGCAGGTAGGTTATCAAGTCATTCTTTGGTAATTCATCAGTGCCAAGATACTGTTCCACATGCTCTATAGACCAGCAACCCTACAATAGGAAAAACCAAATGTTGGCCTTTCCCAATTATAAAGTCTATGATATTTCACATGCATTATATGTGCTGCACGCTTTAATTTAAAGGATTCCATGTTAGTCATTTTTCCCTCAACTGTTCAACTGCAACACGGTGTTAACATTTTTACTTTTATTTTTAATAAATATCCAGAATAAGACTGATTTTCTAAAAATAACTTACCATTTTTCCATTTTCCTTCTCTTTGTCAGAATCCTTCATTTCTCTGTACATAATTCTAAACATGGAGATAATTCATAAATCAAATGATCTGTGATTATTTCCAACAAGCTTCAATTCTTAAAAAATTCAATGAATGATGTCATTCACTAGACATATGCTTGCATTAAACATTGAACTCGAGGAAAATTTTTAAGAAAAAAATAGTAATTAGTTAAACATAAGGGAAAGTAGCAGAAACCTTATTCCTGGGAGTTATGATTAATAAACTTAGCATTATTGCAAAGACAGCATTATCAAATCTATAACTTTTTTTTTTTTTTTTTTAAAGATGACCGGTAAGGGGATCTTAACCCTTGACTTGGTGTTGTCAGCACCACGCTCAGCCAGTGAGCGGATCCGAACCCGTGGCCTTGGTGTTGTCAGCACCGCACTCTCCCGAGTGAGCCACGGGGCCGGCCCCAAATCTATAACTTTTAAAGATATGAAGTAATACACTATACCAAGTGTTATGATATTCATATATTGTGGTAATAATAACAAGATGAGAACATTTTTTTGTGTCTGGATGGAAAGAAGGATAGGAATAATAAAAATCATGAGTGCTTATCATCAAATAAGGCAGTTGCAATCCATTTTTAAACTCCAGTAAAAATTGAAGGGAAGGAGAATACCATTATGGCTTTCTGTTCTATCTCAAAAGGACCTACACTACTTTTACTGGACATTACATAAGATTATTAATGACGTTAGGATATCATCAGAAAACATACTAACAAAAGTGAAGTTACAATAAGAATGATTATAAAATTGTTTACATTATTATTAAATAATAATTATTTTATAGGTAATACTTATCGAGCACTTACTACATCCTAGAGAGTACTGGCAACACTTTACATATATTAATTAATTGATTCCTTATAAGTACCACTCTCACTTTATAACTTAGAAAAAGCACAAAAATGTTAAATAAATTTGCCCAAGGTCACTGGTAATTATTTGTTGACTGAATGAATGAACAAAGAGAGGCTTAACCCCCAAAATAAAGAGTAGAAAATATTTAGTATTTCATACACTATCCCAGTCAAAGAATTCCAATGACACTCTTTTCAACAATTATTATATAAGGAGCTAGTCTAGATTATTTCTAAAGGTCCTTCCAGTTCTGGAACCTAACCACTCTTACTAGGAGTCAGAAACACTCTTATCCGTTCCTGTAAAGCAACAGAACAAGAACCAAATCTTTTCTGTTCCCATAATCCAAAATATAGGAACACAATGCTTCCTGGCTCATATTCTATGGCAGTATCTACTAAAACATTAAGTTAAAATCTCTTACGTGTATGTTGGCTCCCAAATACGCCTAAGTTTATCTGATTTCACATTGCCATTACAGGATAATTGAAGCAATTTTTGTACATAGTAAAAGATGGTTGATCTGAAATTGGTAAGTGGTAATTCAACTTCACGTGTTGTTCCAAGACCTGTTACTTTCAAAGTGAGGGCTAATCGAGGTGACGGAGTACATTCAACTTCTTCCAAGAGCTCTGAATGAGGTGTTCCTAAAAATTTAAAAGACACGTGAAAAACAACTATACTAAAATGAGCAGTCTAGAAAGAACACTTCACTAGAAGACAAGGTTACATGAAATCCAAACCTTTCTACCATACATTAGCTAAAGGATGTCAGCTACTTAAGACTCCTGGCCTCAACTTTTTTTTTTAATGGGAATACAGTCACACACCATACAACTAGTATATTTTGGTAATGGCATCATAGTGGATTGAATTATGTCCCTATAAAATTCACTGAAGCTTGAGTTGTGTCCCCCAAGTTTTATGTATTAGATACTTGGCCCCCACTGTGACTGCTGGGAGGGTGGGAAATCCTATTATGGTAATTGCAAAGTGGGGCCTTGAAGAGGTGATTAGATTGTAGGACCATGCAGTAGTTGAATGGATTAAAAATGGTGGTCAGGGGTGTGGTTCTAAGGGCTTTAAAAGAAGAGAGGGGAGAGTCTCTTATGTTTCCGCCATCTTGCAGTGTGAGACACTGACTCCTGGGTCACTGTCGCCACCACCAGATGGACTTTGGATTTCCCAGCCTCAGAAACTATAAGCAATACATTTTATTTTCTTTATAAATTACCCAGCTATGTGTATTTTGTTATAAACAACAGAAACAGACTAATACAGGCATATACAATATCTAGGTTTGTGAAAGTACATTCTTACAATGTTTTCACTACAAAATCGCCTATCAATGCATTTCTCAGAAAGCATCCTAATGTTAAGCAATGCATGACTGTAACTACACCTAGGTTACTTAAAGACAGAGTGCTAAAATAGAATATGTGTGTATGTGGATCTCTATTTGGAAACATGCTAACTGTATGAATACTTAGGAAACATTTTAATTTTATAAATGAGAAAACTAAAATTATCCATTAATTCCGTATCCAAAGACAACCACACTTTGGGCCTATGACTGTCAACCTTTCACTTACACTGAATGAGTGGGCTGTGAGGTAAACACATATACACACACAAATATAGTTAGGTTCATAAGAAATTTGTTGGTGAACTCTTTTTCCTTAGCTCATGAATCTTCTCTCCATATCACGATAATCTCCTAAAATATTTTTTTTACTGCCTGACATCCCCCTGTACCTTAACTGAACCATATCCCTGTTACTGGACATAATTAAGGTCATTTCCGATGATTTGACAATATAAATAATACTTTGGCAGTCATCAATGTATACAAAATAGGGTGCAGAGTTAATATTTCTTTAGTATAAATTACTAGTGGCAAAAATTAAATATATTGCCAAAGAATGCTACAGAAAGTTTGTACCTATTTATACTTCCCAGAATAGGTTCTTCTTTTTGAAGGGGGCTTGCAACATCTTGATTCAGCCTATATTCATTTTCACCATAAAACATTATATTACAAAGTGTATCTAACTTTCGTATTTAATACATTATCTATCGATTAAAAAGTACACTCCACACAACTCTTCTTTAAGGATAATAAAAGGGATCCTCAAAAAGTTGATTAAAAGATTCATATTATCTTTTAATTCCATTTTTCTATGAACTTTCTGAAGTACCCGCATATACTGATTAAAATATCTGACATTTATTGAGGCACACAGGCACCATGCTAAGCACTTCATTTACTTTGGTAAATCTTTTTAACTACTTTGTCAAACAGGGACAATTATTCTATGTAAGAGAGGAGGAAATTCAAGTTTAGACAGTTTAGGTAATTTGCCCAATGTATTAGTTTCCTATTGCTGCTATAAAATGTACCACAAACCTGGTGGTTTGAAAAAACACAAATGTACTATCTTATAGTTCTAGAGGTCAGAACTCTAAAAAGGATTTGCAGGGTTTCATTCCTTCTGAAGGGAAGTATCTGTTTCCTTGCCTTTTCTAGCTTCTAGAGGCAGCCCACATTCCTTGGCTCATAGGCCCTCATCACTCCAACTTCTGCTTCCATAGTGCCACTGACTCTGCCCACCCCCCTTAAAATGACCCTTATGATTACATTGGGCCCAGCTGGGTAATCTCCCCATCTCAAGATCCTGAACTTAATTACATATGAAAAGTCTCTCTTTTCACATTGAGGTAACATATTCACAGATTTCTGGGGAGGTTAGAACCTGGACGTCTTTGGGGGGGCCATTAGGATGCCCACAACACCCTATAAAAGAATTGTAAGGAATGAAGTTGTCACCCAGGCTGACTTCAGAGGCCATAACTGTACTAGACAACTTTTCAAAGTTTATAGGAATAAATCTTTAGCAATTGTGATCCAGTAGAAAATAAAAAATTCCAACCTTTAAATGAAGCCTTGCTTTAAAACTTGCACAAATACAAAACACATGGTTTTTAAAATTTTTTTAATAATTTCTAATTTTCTCCTTTAAAAATCTGTATTTTTTTTTTAAAGGACTGTGGCTGATAGCTTTTCTTAAAAATTTTTATTTATGACTTCCAGTCAAGATGGCGGAATAGACGGTCCCCAGTATCACTCTCTCCCACAAGTCAACCAATTTACAACTATAAAAAAGCAATGACAGCCAAGCTGGGACCGCTAGAGCTCAGGGGAAGAGGAGAAGAGACCTATGGAGTGCATAAACGCAGGAGAAGCCACAATGAGAGAGAGAAAAAACCGCTTTGACCTTTTTGAGCCCAGGCTGCTTCCAGGCTGGAGCTGCTGAGCGAATGGAGCAGGAGCTGGCAAAGGCCACAGCTGTACCCTTTGTATGAAATTGCTTGGAGGTGGCAGGGGAGAAGAGGGCCTTGGTGGCCCACAGGCCAGCAAGACCACTAATAGGGTTCCCATGGATCCACACAGGAGTGAGGAGCGACAACAATGAAAAAAAGGAGCCACTCAGAGGCCGGTGAGTCATTGCAAGGGACAAAAGCATCACCTGTCCCATGGGAAGTGTTTAGAGCATGGGCGGTGGGGGAGATGGGCCCACCAGGGGAACGCTGGGGCACAGCAAGGACAGCTTATCTGCCCCCAAATCAGCATAGTACCACTCAGAGGAGACTGTTCAGGAATATAGAATTTCATGGGATGCAGTTTGATGAAAAGACTCAGGCCCAGACCAGAGTTTCTACACAACCCGGGTGCACTGGATTTCTCTAGACCCAGAAGTACCTATAAAGTCAACCATTAAAACCTGAGCTGCACAAAAAGCCTTCCCAGGGAAGCAGAAGCAAAAAGCAGCAATTTAGGTCAACCACAGGGCTCAAGTACTGGTCCCCACAGGAAGTTTCCCCTTTTTAGAATTAAGCAATGGACGGGCTGGCCCGGTGGCGCACTCGGTAGAGTGTGGTGCTTGGGAGTGCGGAGGCACTCCCGCCGAGGGTTCGGATCCCATATAGAGACCGGTCCGCTCACTGGTTGAGCGCGGTGCGGGCGCGACACCGAGGGTTGCGATCCCGTTGCCGGTCACGAAAAAAGACAAAAAGGAAAAAAAAAAAAAAGAATTAAGCAATGGACAACAAATTAGTTCCAGCACAGAATTTAAGTGCTGGGAACAGCAAATAATCCAACACGGAACTGAAAGAAAAAAAAAGTACCCACAACCAGAGACAAAGTTTGTTATTAACTAGCAAAGGTCTCATTTCACCAAAGAACACAATAACACCTAGAAGGACCGGAAGTCCAGTGGACTACCAAGCCAGAAAGGAGGGAGGGCCAAGGGCCTCAGCCACGCCCCCTGACACCCGCAACCAGTCCTGAGGGTGGGGGCTGTGGGTCTCAGCCACACCCCTCGACACACACAACCACCCCCAGCGATAACCACTGAGCTACCACAGGAAGGGCCCTGGGCTCACCCAAGCTGGGGCAGTGGGGAGCCAAGAGCCTCAGCCACACACACACCCCACCCCCCACCCACAGCCAGCCCAGCAATTACCACCAAGTCACTGCAGGAAACACCCTGGGCTCTCCCAAGCCAGGGAAGTGGGGGGCTGAGGGCTTCAGCCATGCCTTCTTGACACACACAACCAGCCCAGCAATGAACACCAAGCTACCACAGGAAGGGCCCTAGGTTCCTGAGCTGGGGTGGTGGGGGATGAGGGCTTTTGCCACACCCCCCTGACAATCTGCACTTAGTCCGGCAATGACTAAGCCACCACTGGAACCCCACCCCCCGTCTCCCATGTGGGAATGAGGGGGGTGCCACAGGCCTCAATCCTGCCCCTTCTCCTTCCTCCTTTTTCTACCACATTTTCTTCTGCTTTTCCCTTTCCCCCTACCTCCCCACTGCTCTGTAACATAGAATGTAAAAAAATAATAAAATTTTTAAAAATAAATAATTTATTTTTTAAAATAAAGAATTTTTATTTATAACCTTCATATAAAAGCTCCTTCAAAAATCTATTTTTTAAGGACTTGTGGCTGATAGCTTTTCCTAAGATTTTTTGTTTATAATCTTCATATACAAGCAGCACCTTACTTTTCAAACTGTATATAACTCTCTTATTTGGGATCTATTAAAATTAAAGTACAAAACTAAAATATATTGTACCTGGGGGTGGAATTTCTAGATCAGTTGTCTGTTGGACATTAGTACGACCAGGTCTAGGATCAAAAGCAGGAACCAAAGCAGAAAATTGCCGCTTTAGCACATAATCATCATCCCACGTTCTCCGGCGTCCTCCTTTAGTTTCATACTCTTCTTCTTCCTATTAAAATAACATTCCACATAGAATCAAACATTACAAGGTGAAAATTTCACTATTGCAAAAGTGACATGCCATCTACTACATAAGGTACATGTTAAGTAGTTTTTTATAGCTGTTGCACTTCCTTGTTTAGCTATATTTCTTAAGCACAAAATGAGCTAACATAAACATATATACGTGCATATATTTCTTAACCATTTGTTTATGAAAAGTAAGTTGTATTAAAAATAAAAACAAGAAATAAAATTTTTTAAAAGTTGTATCAGTGGTAATTATACTGCTATGTAATCTACATGTGGTAAAAGGACAAAGAACCATATATACACACTGTACCAATGTCAATTTCCTAGCTTTGATATTGTGCTTTAATTAGGTAATATGAAATCAACCATTGGGAGAAAGCTGGCAAAGGGTACATAAAACTTCTCTGTAGTAACTCTGCAACATCCTATGAAACTATAACTATTTTAAAATGAGTTTTTAAAAAAATGTAAACTGCATATCATACTGAATTATTTGCAGACAAAATAGATAAAATGCCTGAGAGTTACTTTAAATTACTATGGGGCAGATAGGTAAAAAGACTGATGAAGTGTTGAAAGTTAAATGACATATATACCAATACACACAGACACCCACACACACACAGACACCCACCCCTAACAGTGAGAACACTTTACTGAAATTAACTTTTATAACAGATCAAACTTATGTTTGATAACTCTGGATCCAGAATGTCTAGGCTTGCATACTGGACCTAAAACTACTAACCATGTGACTTTTAGCAATCACTTTATCTGAAAACTGGGGCTAATAATACCCTCAAAGGGCTGGTGAAAAAATTAAATAAGTTGATACATGTAAAATAGTGAGAACTGTGCCAAGGACTTAATTAGTGATCAGTGAGTGTTAGCTAACTGACTATTACAGGCTGAAATGCTTGGGACCAACAGTGTTTTGGATTTTGGATTTTGTAATATTTGCATTATACTTATCAGTCAGGTATCCCTAATCCAAAATTCTGAAATATTCCAATAAATATTTTGAGTTCCATGTCAGTGCTCAAAAAGTTTCAGATTTTGGAGCATTTTGTATTTTGGGATGAAGGATACTCAACCTGTATTACTATTACTACTACTACTAACCTCTTCTACTACTACCAAAACTATAAATCCTAGATAATATCTATTAATAATTTTAATACATGTTTACAGTTACCCAAAATGCCAAGATGAGGGGTTTCAAGAAAGAAACTCCTGTATGCATTATGCCAAAGCAATCATGGATTCTATCTGGAATGTGGAACTAAACACCAGTAGGGGCCAGTTTCTTTTTGTAACTCTGTTTGGTAGCTCCCTCTTCTCTCCTCTCACCCCTGCACATTTTTCTAGGCATTTTGGCATTTTGGTTGGAGCTTTACTGTGAAAGGGAAAAAAAACATACTGTAAGGAAAATAAACATGAACATATTACCTGCTCCCCAATAGGTCGGCTCCCTGCTCCAGCAGGGACCTGTGGTAACTGTGAGGTGACAGCATGGTGGGTTACATCAGAGCGCGAGCCAGCTCGACGTTGCAGGGATGGACGTCTCAAAATCTGAAATTTTAAAAATGCCAAGACATATGTTCAATTATTTGACCCACATATATCCCCATTCAGCCTTGCCCTGAATCTATCAATCCATATTAACAGAAGTATCACTAAAAAAACTTTATTTTCATTAGCCATCTTCAGAAAAATTATAAATTAAATGTTTTAAATTTATCATGCATTTTATACTAATATCTGTCATAAGAAATATGCTAATGTATTATGTGTTTTCTAAGCAACATATACTAAAAGGATTTTTTAAATTTCTTCACCCAATTAAAACTCACTTACCAATTTTTTTTTAAATCTAATAACATTTTATAAACAGAAATTTAAAATGTAGTGAAAGTTACAATAAAGGGTATTTTCAGGCACAACTTTCAATTAGAAGACAATCACAGTAGTTAAATATTGAAAGTTCTGGATCACACTGCCTAGGCTTGGGTCCCAACTTTTCTAATTAACTCTGTTAATAAGGTCAAATTATTTTTTTTTTGCCTCTACCTCACTCCTGTGTATGAGGACTGATGAGAATATACACAGAAGCTGCCTGTAAAACAGTAGGTACTAAAAAATTCTAAATGTAAATATTGTTGAAGAACCATGAAAATTATATTCTTCGATGAGTGCAGTTGTCTCTAATTTCACACACTTTTAAACCTGTTAAAACATCAGCAGGTGATATTATAGTATTTTTCTAATATAACCAGTTTATTTTCTTTTAAAGGAGAATCAGTAAATGCTCAGATTAAAAGTACTTTTCTTAACCACGTTTTTCATACTGGTGTCATATTTTCCTGGTCAAAGTTCAATTATGACTTAGCTTTTCCTCTCTTCAATTCAGTTATTAATATTCTATCTTAGTGGAAAGAATGGGGGACTCTCTCTCTACCATAACCTCCTCGTATTCTTGGTCCTCCTGATTGTCATCTTCATTTTCATCATCTTCCTCATCTGGCTCAGGCAAGTCCTCATCATCATCTAGCTCAGCTAAAAGAGTACTGGCACGGCAGCTATCAAGGAAATCTAGAAAACAAAACCAAGAACCTTATTGTCAACACACTTAACAAAGCATAACAAAGTAACTTTGAATTTGGGTTTTACAAAACAAAGGTAAAATTCAAAAGAGACAAGTGTAAAGACCACACTTAGTGGCCACTGTTCTTCCACCACTACACAAACAGGATGAATAACAATGGAAAAATGTCACAACCATGGCAGAAAACAATGCAGCATAACAGATGACCATAAACTAAATTTGAATCTACAAAATCGTAATATAAAAGGTAATAACGACCCTATCATTATTATCTGAATAAGTCACAGGAAGCATAACGTGGTAGAAAGAGAACATTTTGAAGTCGTTCATTCTGCCAACAAATATGTATTAAGCATATACTGCGTTAGGCACAACGTACATATATCTGTAAACAAAACAGACATGGTCTGAGTCCCCATGGAGTCTACAGAGGAGAGAAGCATTTACAAATAAACAAATGAATATATAAATATAATCTGTAAAAGGTCTAATGAAGGAAAACAGCATTAAGTCCATCAGTGAGAACTGGGCTTAGCTGTATGACCTGGCTGGTTTATTTAAGGATAATGCCTATTTACTATGGAATACTTTATGTAGCATCTTTTATATTATCTATATTATCTAGCACATAAGTTCAATAACCTTGAATCCCTTTTATCTCCTTCCTTCTTAGGAAATTTTCCCTTCACCCCAAATGAAGATTGGGTCAAATTTACATTGTCCCACATAAATGAACATGCTGACAAAATGTTCTTCATAAGAACTGAAAATAAAAAGAGGACTAATGGGATTAAAACAGGAGAAGTTTTTACTGGATCTGGGAGGAAAAAAAAAAGCCTTCTAACATAATATCAGAATTGCACAACGAATAAAAGGGATATATTCTATATTCCTAAAGAACATCCAGAAAACAATTTACAATATTTAGAAACTTGCATCTCCAGACCTTTTTTAGTGCAATAATTACACAGGACTAAATATTCAGTGCCTTTTACTAGACAGCCAGTAGAAGAAAAAGTCTTGACATTGTATTTACTTAGTTTCTAAGGTACACATTTAATTTTAACACTTTAATGCTCTGAAATCAAAATGTGTGTTTACAACCAATGGAAAGTCAGAGCTAAATTGGCAACATTTTTAACCTTAGTGACATAAGAAAATGCCGTGTCTTACAAGCAATGGCATCTTAATTTGATCAAATATATTACTGTAACACATGTAAGGAGCCATCCTACAATTTAGGCAGTGGTTCTCATGACCATAATGTGGTCAAGTCAGAGCTAAATTGGCAACATTTTTAACCTTAGTGACATAAGAAAATGCCATGTCTTACAAGCAATGGCATCTTAATTTGATCAAATATATTATTGTAACACATGTAAGGAGCCATCCTACAATTTAGGCAGTGGTTCTCATGACCATAATGTGGTGGTACACAAAATAAACCAACTCCATTTTTGATTTATATTTTAAGGAACATAATCTAATTTCATACATTGAAATTTTCTAATGTTACAATGAACTAGAGTCAGAGTTTTCTTTGTCTTCTTCCCTTTTGTATCAGTGTATAAGAACATAAAAAAGCTCTGCGCTGCAGAGATGTTTGACCACATCACAGAATCAAATCACATCTCTCAAAACATAACATAGTAACAGGTTTTCATTGCATATATAGCTATAAGAACACTGATGTAATTCTGATCCTTTGTTTGGGCAGCTGGCCGGCACAGGGATCCAAACACATGACCTTGGTGTTATAAGGCTGTGCTCTAACCAACTAAGCTAACCGGCCAGTCCCTGATCCTTCATACCAGCAGTCTTAAAGAAACCTCCAGCTTTAGGAATGCAGAAAAGGAAATTTTCATCATCTAACAATAATTTTTAAAAGCCAGCCAGTAGCACTAACTTTTTAATATTTTTTCCCATAAGCACAGCTACAACCTTTTCAATCTTCCCATGATCAAGAACTATTGCTTGAAGTTAACATTAACAAATGAGTAGGGAGGGGCAGAGGGCCCCCATGAGAAATAATTGGAAAGTAACTTATTAAGTAAATTTACATTATTAAATAAAATTACATAATTATTACAGTTTGGTGTAATAATCATTTTGCTACAAACATTTAACAGAAAATGTAGAAACAGAAATATAATTACTTTCCTAAAACCATAGAACATCAGATCAAATTCTTGGCTTGGAATGGGAGGGGCTATATCCTCAGGAAAAAACAAGAAAACACATTAAAATGGGGTATACATAAAATAGTACTTAAAATATATCTTCATACAAACTTTATTTTCAAAATTACCAAAAATAATTTTTAAAAAAAAAAAGAACAGGCACTGTGATCAAGGATGTGTAGTAAAGGGTATTCCAAAGCAAGCATGGCAGGAGTGCAACCTTCTTGGAAGGCAATTTAGGGATTACTCTTTTAGGAATTCATCCTAAGGAAACAGACAAAAATACAATTCAAGGAAGCTCACTCATAACAATGTTTATGGTAATGTAAAAGCTGCAACTTAAGTATACAAAATGGAAAATTTGGCAGCCATTTCAAATGTTGTAGAAACATTTCACAATGTACTGAGTGAAAAGAGATGGCTGAAAAGGATATAATCCCTTTTAAAAGAAAATGAAACATACACATCAAATGATAACAGTGGTATCTCTGGGAAGTAGAGACTAGATCATTTCAATTTTCCTCTATAGTTTCTATGAAGAATAGGTATTGCTTTTCTAATCAGGTAAGAGGAACAAAAACATATATTTTGACTGAATCAAATGGTTTTATCTCTGACTACAGCATTAAAGCCATCATGTAATTAATTTTAAAAATTCAGATGTTAGGGGCTGGCCCATGGCTCACTTGGGAGTGTATGGTGCTAATAACACCAAGGCTACGGGTTCGGATCCCTTTATAGGGATGGCCAGTTAGCTCAATTGGGAGAAAGTGGTACTGACAACACCAAGTCAAGGGTTAAGATCCCCTTACTGGTCATCTTTAAAAAAAAAAATTCAAATGTTACTTAATTAAGGATTATTTCCAAAAGACCTTGATAATAGTGTACAAGGAATATCACTTTACAAAGCTTATTAATCTATTGTACTTCTTCTCTTATTGGTAAAGGTATTGAGTATCTTTGTTATTATGGTTTTTCCATTAAAATTTTATTAGTGACAAAAGGCAAAAAAGGATGACACGAAAAAGTTCTGAAATTCTGCTTTGTTTATAATTGGGTAATTCTTTAATAATCTCTCATATTACTGAGTTTTTTCATCTTACTTGAAGATACCATTTTTGTAAGAAAAGAGAGTAATTCTTTTTAAACCCAAAACTTAAAATATCCCAGGAGAAAACACAATAAAAGCATCACTATATAAATATCTAAATATTTTAATATTGAACTGTAACCTACCATACAAGGAATATTCTGCTTCCTGGCCGGTGTCACTCTCACTTGAAGTTGATGTGAGGCTGGTAGTTAAAGTGTTACTTAATGACTGACCAACTGATAAAACTGTTGTTGCTGTAGCCACATTGCTACTACTAGTAACACTGGATGTTGACATAGTCACTGTGGATGTAGTACCAGGTGTGGTCAAATTAGGGAAACTCTGAGCACCCATCAGAGGAGAAGCTAAAGATAAGAAATGAAGCAAATCAGTACAAATAGGTGGAATTGAAGGAACCTTAGAAAAACCAAGTTTTATACTTTTTAAAGATAATGAAAAAGTTGAAAAGCAATGACTTTGGGAACCCAACTGAAATACAACTAAAACTTCTTGTTTTTAATAGCACTATTATTTTTTCAAAATATTAAGCCTAGCTTTTAAAAAAAGTAAAACAAGCAATGAAATAATTCCCAGTGTATTTTCCAACAGAATTATTTTGACCCATTAGTAAACTTAACTTAGAATTAAATAACTTTCAGAAGCTAAAATCAATTGAAGCCCTAAGTAAAAGCTATACCAGTATGATGCTTTGGTTTCAATGGATTATAAGAATATTTAATAGTCTTCTATTTCCTCATGCAACTTTGCTTAACCACTTATTAAAGGAGTGAAAAACAGAAGTGTTATTTTTTTATCCTTTTAGAATAAAAGGTTCTTTATCACCCCTGATCTGAATTCTTAAGATGATTCTATAAAACTTAACATCATATTCCTTAAGTGCTAAATTTGATGTATCTGTATCTAACATGGTTAATGATCTAGTTAAGACTGCAGCCAACACACTGAACAAGAGACTGTTTGAACAAGAGACCCTACTTTGCATCTCTCAGAGTGGAAAAAGTATTGGGTTCCATAAGGAAAAGCTCACTTACTTGCTGTGCTCATCACATTCCTCCCCAAAGTATTAGTGTTGTTATCACTGCTGCTTCGGCTTAGATTCATGTTGTTCGTGGCATTAGTCCGTGCTATGTTTGCCACTCTCCTTACAAAACTCTCCAAGCTAGATGTTTCTCTTGAGGACAGATTAGGTACACTTGCACTAGAGCTCATGGGGGCCCCAGCAGCCAACAAAGAACTCACTGACAGTCTGTTACTTGCTGAAGAGCTAAGGGGTCGTTGTGAAGCTGCTTCTTTATTAGTTAATTCAGATACTGAACTAACATCAGGAGAGCTAACACTAACAATTCCCATGGATATTGCACTAGACTCCCCAGGAGTACGAACTGAACTATCAGGGCCTAACTTCCTTTCAGCATTTTCACTTCCCATTTCCGCTGTTAAGGTGCTGGTGCTTGCACTGGAAGATGACCCTACTTCTGTTTGAGGGATGTTTTCAGCAGATGAAAGAACAACAATTGGTTCATGGACATCAGCTCCTGAAACTATACTGTGTTCCATTACAATTTCTGATCTCCGTTCCGTTTTGGTCGAACCCAAGCTGATGTCGCTGCTACTGGCCACGCTACACACAGAACTGCTGCTTCCTTTTCTACTTGAGGAGCCTGCAGCAGCAGATGTCTTGTCTGGACAGTTGTTTTTCACCAAGCTGCTCCATGATTGCGTTGTGCCTGAAACAGTGGATGAAACAGGTTTGGGTGATGCCACTGTATCAGGGTCGTACCCTGGTGCAAGCTTGAGGTCAAATTTTCCTTCTGCGCCCATACGGTAAGAGTTTGAGCCACCAGCATCCCAGGTGACATCAATCCAGCCTGGAAAGGGACAGGAGTTTGTGAGACCCAGCAGAAAGCAGATAGGAGCGTGTCAGACAGTAGCTCCACAATATGGGATCAGCTTTTCATCGGTGCTGTACTTCTCTGAAACATTATTTGACTATATAAGATTAGTCTAGATATCTGAAAGCCTATATTATTTAACTCTCATGATAAAATTGTGTTAAAGAAATATGTACTATACACAAGGTTTCTGGAAAATGTTTAAAATTCCTTTTATTTCCCTTATTTCTGAACTGTTCAGTCTAATAATATTTAAAAACAACATAAGGGTCATGTTTACATCTACTGGGTTATTTTTTAAATGTTAGAATTGCTTAAAAATTTTAAAAAGACTGATACAAATGGTAAGATACTGCAAACTCAGCAAGTAAATGGAATCTAAGTAAATGTTTTTCAATTGCTAATAATTATGTGGTCAAGTGTTCTCTAGAAAAAGTGTTGGCCTACCATCAATTTCTAAGTTTGGGCTAAACCCTCTAAGTGACAGACAAAATATTCATATATCATTGTAGTAATTTTAGGTCACTAGCTCAAATAAAACACTAAGTTAGCATTTCGGTTGTGTTCTCAAAGTTCAGTGGTTACTTGGTTCTCTTGTGATTAAGTTTAATAAATTTGAATAAGCACAGAAAATTCTAAAAAAAAAATTAAAAAGCATGCTGAGCTATTTTATTAGAACCTATATGCTAAAGCAAATAACATGTAAAAAACTAGTCAGCATAATGATAATCAATCTATATTTACTTGTACTTGGAAAATGATACTTATTCTTTTTTTAAAAAGGCAATTAATTTCCAAAAGCAAAAAATAAATTGCCTATTAGAAAGGAAATTAATAGAAATTTTACAATTGTATTTTAGGGTTATAAGCTAACTACTTCAGGGAAAAACACAACACATAAAAAGCATTTTTTAAAAAGTATAACAAGCCTTTATACAGTTTAAAAGCACTTGACCCACACATGTATGGGGCCCAAGCTCTGACATACACATCAACCCACACACCCAACTGCCCAACCACATATACCCCAAATATATATATGTTTATGGTGAAGCTCAGAGGGGAATAAGTAATGTTAAATTACCTGTGTACCCACACATGTATGGGGCCCAAGCTCTGACATACACATCAACCCACACACCCAACTGCCCAACCACATATACACCAAATATATATATGTTTATGGTGAAGCTCAGAGGGGAATAAGTAATGTTAAATTACCTGTGGGGATTATCTGCATATAAGTTCTCTGAAAGGAAAACTGATTGCCTCAAACCCACATAAATAGCTTAGATGAGATTTCAATTGCTTCAATTTATTCTGTATGTTGAAATAACCTCTGAAGAAACAACATTTAACTATCTCTTCTGCTACACAGAAAAATGTGAGAAAAGGTTCAAAGACATATCCCAATCCCAAATATTTTGACTTTTATATAGTATTAATTTGTCCAAAAAACATACTGATAATTTATTTCATAGCACTTACCAAAATTTGTAACTGTATGTTTATTTGTTTCACCCAGAAGGCAGGGGATCATACTTTTTGTTGATCATTGAAATATCTGAAGTCTAACAAAGTAGCTTTACATAGTAGGCACTATTTGTGGAATAAAAGAATAAATGGATATTCCTACCAACACATAGACTCTTTAGAAGGGGAAACAGATGTAATTGATATAACACTGAAAAATATTTTTAAATGTAAACCATTTATACTAGGATTGAGAATGCGTTTGAACTGATTATCTAAAACCTTCAGGGTACAAACATACTACACATATGTGTATAGGTACCAAACTCAACTCTTCCTATGCCCAAAAAACAGATAAAAAGAGAGTTAGTAATGACTAGCCATTATTAGAAATGGTTGGGTTAAGTGTTTGAAATCTAAGAACCCTCTCTGGCATAAAGGTTTTAAGGCATGACCTGATGGGAATGGCCATGTTAGTCAAACAAAACTTAATCTCTACATTTGTCAGATCAGCAAAAATAGGCTTTTAAAAATTATTTTTCTGCTGTGGAAACTTTCAAATATATACAAAGATGGAGAGACTAGACAATGAAACCTCATACTTAACTCCCAGCTTCAACAATTATCCACTCGTGGCCAATTTTGTTTTGTCCATGGCCCCCACTTCCCCCCCCAACCCAGCCTTATTTTTTTTTTTCTGTGTGTGTGAGCGTGTATTTCTTTTTGTCGCTGGCAAGTACGGGGCTACCTTATTTTGTTTTGTTTTTGGTGGCTGGCCGATATGGAGATCCAAACCCTTGACCCTGGTGTTGTAACACCACACTCTAACCAACTGAGCTAACTGGCTAGCCTCAAGTCACACATTTCAAGGCCAAAACAATATATGGAGAATAGAATATTAACTGCTAATAAGTACCAAGATGCCTAAAAACAAGACCACTTGAAATTTTGAGTTGAATTGTCATCTCAACTGTTACTAATATTGTCATCTCAACTGTTACTAATATTTATAAATTTGGCTCACTGTAAACTTGCTTTGATTACAATGATTTGAAATTAGGGAATGAAGCTACAGAAATGCACTGGTACTGTGGTAATTCAAAGAACAGAATCTTAAAAGCAGTAAAATCAAAGGGTTTATTTAAATAAATAAATGCCTTTATCATATAAAACATGAACACATTAAGAAATTAAATGTTATTCATTCTCCTAAACACTGTCATTATAGCTCTTTAAATATTTGGTATAAGTTGAGAATATAAAAATTTTACTTTTTTTTAATGCTAGGCAAAATTGATATGAACGATCTACTACTGTTTAGGCAAATTATCTGCTAATAAATCACACTTATAAGAAAAACAAATAGCCACTATAGATGCTTTGGGAGTTAAAAGCAATTAAGTTGGTGAGAACATCACTAAAATCTACAGTATCAAAGATTAAAAATGAACATGATTTACACAATAACCCTTATAAAACATGAAAGTTTAAGCTCTCCCAAAAAAGCTGGTAGACTAAGAAACACTAAAATAATCATAATCTACTAACAGATAAAGAGGCTACATTTCTTGTTCCATGCTTTATTGAAAAACAGTAAGTAAAATGTTAATCCTTTTTCCTTCTACATGATTTATAATATAGTAAAAAATTGAAAATAATTAAGAAAAAAAGGAAATGTGTCTTGAGGATACTCAACTTATACTAGCTTGATAATCACTACAAAATACTAGCAATAAGTTTTTAGTGAAACCAAGAACTTAAAGTTTTTTACTTTATTTCTAAATGAATGGTTTTTTTTTCCATTTTCAATGTGAAATCAGTATCAGTTCTTCTATATAGTGCTGGTACATTTATACAACTTATAAATTATCCCAAGATAACGAAAGAAAAATATTTTAAGTACTCGGTTTCTGCACTGAAAGTGCTAAGTACCTACGCACCATTATGCAGTTCTCCTGTGACAGTGCCTTCTCCCTGTGGGCTGCCATCCTGATCTCGCCATTTCCAGTCAAGGCCTCTGATAACACGAGCTCCTGGAACCATGTATTTCAGAACTTGGGAGCGTACTAGACGTCTCTGTCTTCTAAGATTAGCTTCTGCTTCCTTAGCTGCTTTCCCTGTGAGGTAGAAATTGGAAATAAAAACCAAATCACTTTTTATTAATATAACAGTTTTAGCAAATTAGAAAAATTTTACATCATCTCTTTACCTAGCTGATCTTCACATACTCCATTTACAGTGCCATAAAGTTCAAATCCAGATAGTGAGAGGTAGTGTGTTTGCCCACTAGCATTCTTCCCCATCTGTTTAATTCTCACATGTCGCCACCCTTGTTTCTCATCCTTTGGTGGATCAAGAGGCCAGGTTGCAGTTGACCTGTAAATGTGTTAGAGAAAGAATTGTGTAATATTTAAAAGCAAATGAAAAAGATATTCAAGGTGGGGAAGATTTTTTACATAATAGGAAATTATAGAAAAAGTTAACTTTCATGTTTACTCAAGAGTTCATTAAAAGAATCAAGAAAACAATGGAGAAAAAAAGTAGTCAAAAAAACAAGTTTAAAATGAAATGTTTAAATGTATACTATTAATGTGATTCATAACATTAAATCATTTATCCAAAGATAAAAAAACAAGAAAATTTACGAGAGTAATAGATATGCTCTTATAATAAAAAAGTTTTTAAAATTCTTGCAAAGGTTGAAATGATGTATTAAAATTTAAATTCAAAGCTTAAAAAGCTTGAAACCATTTCCTATTAACTTTAATGTTAAGAAGCTCTTTTCATAATATATCAAATGCAGAAAGCAATTAACTCCACGTTCTATTCCTTGAAATGTGCCACAATGTACCATTAAAACAGTAGAACTTCTGAAAAATTTAATTACTGACTTTCTGTCTTTAAAAAAATAATATATGATCAATACATAAAATTTAGGAAGAGAGCTAGTGAATTAACTCAGTTAGAGCACGGTGTTGGTAACACCAAGGTCAAGGTTTCAGATCCCCATATGGGCCAACCGCCAAAAAAAAATTTTTTTAGAAGAGATACATAAAAATAAAAAAATTTTAAGTCAACCATAATTCTATAATCAGCAATGGCCACTGTTAATTTTTTGACAATTCATATATATTATGTGACTATATGAAGAGTTCATAAAAAGCTAATTCCATTTTTTTGTTTCCATTAGTGTGCTACATCTATACATATAACTATACAAGAGGTCTTCAAAAATTTCATAGAAAGATTCATATTATCTTTTAATTTGTTTTTTCCATGAACTTTTTAAAGTACCCTCCTATATCAATTTTTAAAACATAAACACTCAGCTTTCTACTAATATTTAACTAAACTTTTGGACAAAGTTTTGGTAAATTCAATATTTCAAAGTTTTAACACCTAATCTATAGTATCAAGTGATTTGTTAAATTTTAGCAAGAAAAATCTTCCTTCGTATTTCACACATGAGAGCTCTAAAATATACAACTACAAAAGCAAACAAAACTCTTTACTGAGTTTTCCCATTTGCGAAGACTCCTCAACTAACCCTGGTTCATTGAGACTGCAGTCATCAACATGGGTATACAAAGAAGTCCAGTTCTGTCCGTCTTTGGATACCTGGAAAACCCAATTTCTTAGTGCAGACCTTCCATAACCACGAGCATGACGAAGTGTATATGCTGACGGTATTATCCAGAGACCTAGATCTATGGCAAACCAGGCATTTTTATCATCATTGCTATGACAATTTAATGCTGAATTATCACGACTTAAAATGTCTTCTAAGCGGCCATAAGGTAGATTTCTTCCCTCTGATGATGTTACTACTACAAGTCCATAAGCAGCTGGATTTACCCATTCATATGCAGTTCTACACAAAAATAAAGAAAAATTAGCAATTAACAATACTAAAATACCATCCACCACCAAAAAAAAAAAACCCAAAAAACAAGAAAGAGTTAAAATAATTGCATTTGTTCTTATTAGCTTTTTTAAATACAAAATTATATTAATTTAAATAGAATTCTACAATTAGTAATTTAGACGTTTTTTCTTCATAAAAAGTAACTTGGATAATCTTAAATTTAATCTATAAGACAAAATTCCTTAAAATGAAGGATACTCAAGAAGTGGTTATTAATTTTATTCTACTACCTAGAATTCTCTTTCCAGGTGAATGCTGTCACTCTGGCTTAAACAGAATGACTTACTTTGCATTTGTCCCAATCCAGTAAACAATTCCATTTTCATCAAAATCATGCTGGTGCCGAAATATAAAATTCTGGCCTTCTCTTAATTTTCGAACAAAAACAAATGAAGATCGGTCAAAATCATACCACTGCTTTGCTACCTAAACCAAAGAAAATAAAGAACACATTCACTTTAATAATGCCATTTTCAAATGTATTACCTACTTTTTTCCTATCCCTTAATGTCAATTTTCTTTTATTAAACAAATGTTCATTAAAAAACATTTGAAAAATATACATAAAAATAAAAAGTCAGATGACCACAGCACCCCACTATGAATAACACAGAATATTTCTTTAGTCTGTTAATTTAATGGTTAAGATAAAACAAAGTTTTGATCATAGTGTACAAAAACATTTGTTGTCATTAATCTTCATGCATTTTAATAGCTATGTAATATTCAAATTAGAAATTATAAATAATTATTTGTTAATTAAAAATAAATAAAACAAAATTTTTTTAAAAGAAATAATTATCTACTTAACATTCCTTTATTAATTGGCATTAAGGTTTTGTTCACTACTGCACTATTACAAAGAACTGTAATAAACATCTTTTTGCAGAAAGCACTTATGGCATATGTAAGATTATTTTCTTAAAACAGATTCCTAAAAATGGACTTTCTGGGTCATAGTGTATTACCATAACTCTGGATACATACATCTCAAACTACTGTTCTAAAAGGCTAAACCACAGCAGAGAATGCTTATTTCATCAAGCCCCTGACAGAAGCTCACCATTTTCAAGAGATACTGTTCTAGAGATTCAACAGTAGCTAAGGGTTCCATCTTTAACATTCTTCCAGTCCGGTCTATCAATGCAGTCTCACCGGGTGCACGTTCCAACCGAAATCGTAATCTTCTTGTAAGTATCTACACAGAAATAACCAAACTGCTTTAGAAAATACCTTGCTTTTTTCTTAGAATTGTAAAAATGACACACACTTCATGACCACAACAACTGAGATTTATAAAGTATAACCATAATGAAAAGATCAACAAACAAATCTCTGTTATCTGTTAAGTGTTTTTTTTAAAAAAGGCCCATTGAATAAGTGATAGTGGCTATCAAGAAAAAAACAAAGTTAACTTGCTAGAATTTCTAAGCAACTTCAAATATACACTGTTTAAATAAAATTATTATAAAACACTTTAACAATACTAAATTTATAATTGCAATTTTCCAGGTAATTTTTTTTTAAGTGGCTAGTTTATTCATTTAAAACTAGATGACATTACATAATCCAAGGCTAATAAACTTTTAAAAATACAAGGTAGCTTTTATTCCAATACATTTCAGTAAGCAACAAATACAGGACTAGCAATTTTTAAATTTCTGTATAAATCTTATCTAATTCCTATAGAAATATAATTAAATATTTGTATGTGTATTTTGGTAGCATTTTAGATTGCAAAATTACCAGAGGACACATTCCTGGCCTTTCTGTTTTTGGATCTTGCCCAATCTCTTGAAACATAAAGAGCTTAACAAAAGTTGTTGGTGCTCCTAGAACTGTATAAGCAGGTAAAATTTCAGTCTTCGAGACTTATCTCCAACTCATTCACTCACCAAAGATAAAGCCTAAAAAGGATGACCCAAACAGTCCCCTTGTTCCTCTCTATTATTCTGTCTGAAACAAAACACAAAGTAGCCCTCTACATCTTTTCAAATATATACACAACATCAGGTGCATCAACTACACTGTAAACCCAATAGTAACAGTACTGGGTTTTCAGGGGTATGGCAAGTTTTGTTTGCTTTGAGTAGGCATTGCTTTGAGAAATACAGATCCTTAGGAACTTTTTAAAGGCTGTATTTAAAAGAAACTATTCCATGCAGTGGAATGCAGGACAGGTTGGATAAAGGCAAGATTTAAAGCAGAAGAACCTGCCAGGAAAAACTAAAGCAACCCACAGGTGTGATAAAGATCTGGGCTGGGATATTAGCAGTAAAAAGTTTGTTTTGTTTGTTCACATCTAAATCCCAGCTGCTAACAAAATAACTGAATGAATGAATGAAAATGTATGTGTGTGTGTGTGCATGTGTGTGTGTAGAGAGATGAACAAACAGGCTATAAAACCATGTGTTCAACAGCAATAGCAAAGGCTTAGGCAATCTGGCTCTAACCAATGACATACTATGGTCTAAATGTCTGTGTCCCTCTCCAAACCCATATATTGAAACTTAATTCCCAGTATAGTGGTGTTGGGAGATGGGGCCTATGGGAGGTAATTAGGTCATGAAAGCAGAGCCATCATGAATGGTATTAGTGCCCTTAGAAAAAGAGACCTGAGGGAGTTTGTTCGCCCCTTCCACCATGTTAGGACACAGCTAGAAGTGCCACCTGTGAAGAAAGAGGTCCTCACCAGACATTGAATCTTCTGCTACCTTGATCTTGAACTTCCCAGCCTCCAGAACTGTAAGCAATAAATTTCCACTGTCTATAAATTACCCACTCTAAGGTAATTTGTTATAGCTGCCCAAAAGGACTATGATAGGACTTGACTCATAATTATAGAACAAAAGAAATCCTTTTCTCTTCTTTTTCTACTGATAATTTTTTTCCACTTATGATCTACCAAGTATGATTTATTATTTACAATAAATATTAACTAAATAAATAAATGCATCACCTTCCACAGTGATTTGATCAAACAAAATGGACTTGAAATACCAACAGATTCAAGAGGCATTAAAAAGATCAATCAGATGGCTTTTAAGCTAAAACTTTTAAAGATTAAGCAGAATCATTCTTATTTTAATCCAATATGAAAGGAAAGATTTTTTTTTTTCTTTTTTGTCTTTTTCCGTGTCCAGCAACGGATCACGACCCTCAGTGTCGCCCCCGTACCGGACCGGGACCAGCAACGGGATCGCACCCCTCAGCGTCGCTCCCGCGCCTCGCTCAGCCCGTGAGCGGGAACCGGTCTGTACATGGGAACCGAACCCTCGGCGGGAGCGCCGCCGCACTTCCCAAGCGGCGCACTATAGCAGTGCGCCACCGGGCCAGCCCAGGAAAGATTTTTTTTTTTCTTTTTTGTCTTTTTCCGTGTCCAGCAACGGATCACGACCCTCAGTGTCGCCCCCGTACCGGACCGGGACCAGCAACGGGATCGCACCCCTCAGCGTCGCTCCCGCGCCTCGCTCAGCCCGTGAGCGGGAACCGGTCTGTACATGGGAACCGAACCCTCGGCGGGAGCGCCGCCGCACTTCCCAAGCGGTGCACTATAGCAGTGCGCCACCGGGCCAGCCCAGGAAAGATTTTTTTAAAAAAGAAACACATAACGCTCTTCCTAGATGCACTCAGCAATGCTAACTACTGCATTTTCATGGCTACCTGGAGGTTGTATGTTGATCCTGGTGTATCATACAAATGGAGAGGTAGACGCTCAATAGATTCTAGCACAGCTATTAACTTTCGAATTAATGCAACTGCTGGTCGGCTGTGAAGATGAAAATAATTGTTAAGGTCTTTTGTACAAACGGCAGTAACCAACTTCATACTGACCCCTACTTTATTCATGAGTACAAAGAGAAGCTTAATGTTGTACTAGGGTACTTCAAAAAGTTCATGAAAAAATGGAATTCAAGCTAATGCGATCTTCCCATGAACGTTTTGAAGACTCCTCGTACTAGACTACTTCTGAGTAGTCAGAGGTACTCTCACAACTCAATTTCTTTCACTTAAGAATAAAATATTTCATTTTTCTGATAAAATTTTCATCAATTGCATTCAAAGCACATGTGTAACATATTTTTAAATTTTAAACAATTTTATTATGTAATATTTGATGCATAAAAAAGAATATAAAGCAGCAAAGTTTTGAAAATTATAGTATTTGATGGTAAGGGTATCATAACATACTTCCTCATACATTATTAAAGTGTAAATTGACATGTTTCTGGAAAATAATTTTAAAATTTGGATCAATTGTGTTTAAAAATCATTTATAATCTTTAACACATTAACACCACTTAAGGAATTTATGTAAAAAAAAATTTCCATTTATACTAATATATTAATAATTTGCAAAGAGCAAAAATGTTTAAAACAATAATATGTCAAGTTATTATATATCCATAAAGATATAATATGTACTCACTGACAATGATGTGAAATTCATAAAATTTGTTAAATTTCATTGGTTATAAAAAATTCAATAGTGTTCAAAAGTAGACAAAAGAGTATAATGAAACCTCATCAACCAATGGCTCAGTTTCAGTAATTAGTTACTAAGAACCAATCTATTTCTTTCTATATCTCCATCCAGTTCTCTCCTCCCATATTATTTTGAAGAGAATGCCAGAGAGCCTATCATTTCATCCAGAAATATTATGTGTGTATCCCTACAAAAGAAGAGTTCTTAGAAAATATATATCATTATCACACCTAAAAAATAATTATAATTTAATATCAAATATTTAATCAGTGTTCAAATTTTCAACAGTATCTTAAACTGTCATGTAATTTATGGGGTTTTTTTATTCCATGAGATTAACACAATACTACAAAATTTTTCCTTTTATTACATATTTATAAATGTAAATTTTTTTTTATTGAATAAAAGAATTCCTTTTGTATGTATAAAAGCTACATTAGACTTACTTTAATGAAGTACACCAACTGTGCAAACATCAAATTAAAAGAAAATGTGGGGTTTTACCTTTCATCATCTTCATTTTCACTAAAGGCTGTTTTGAAAACATTTATTCTTTCTACCAGCTGACTACAATCTTGTTTCATATCCAAATCCATGCTCTAAAGAAAACAAAAAGTAGTAAATACAAAAAATATTTTGTTTTGTTTTTTAAAAAAGATGACCGGTAAGGGGATCTTAACCCTTAACTCAGTGTTATCAGCACCATGCTCTCACAAGAGCAAACCGGCCATCCCTATATAGGGATCCGAACCTGTGGCCTTGGTGTTATCAACACCACACTCTCCCAAGTGAGCCACGGGCCAGCCCTACAAAAAATGTTTTTAAGGATCTTACTGATGAAATTTATCAAAAACTCATGAAGACATGAATATTAATACATTATTGCAAAATTATCAGTACACTAAATTAGTCATTTAATCTTTCAATTAAAATTATTTTAACTATATGACTAGTAGGGCTTACAGATTTTCTTCCTTCTTCAATGTTATAATGTAGTCAGCAATTATGCTGCTAAATTAGTGTTTCCCAAAGTATGCAAAGGTGATTTCAGATATATATGAATGAACATTTTCCATTTTAACAGTACTACTTAATGAATATTAGAAAAAAATGTTACATCAAAATCATGATTTCAGGCCAAGCCCGTGGCGCACTCGGGAGAGTGCGGTGCTGGGAGCGCAGTGGCGCTCCAGCCATGGGTTCGGATCCTATATAGGGATGACCGGTGCAGTCACAGTGCTCACTGGCTGAGCGCGGTGCGGCCGGTCTCAAAAAGGACAAAAAAAAAAATCATGATTTCATAGATATCACTATGTGATGATGTGATATATCACTATAATTTTAATAGGAATAAAGTTAGTGAAGCTTGAGTTTATTCACCTTAAAGTGAATCTTAAGAGTTTATCACATACAATAATTGAGAAAGTAAAATGATAGGTAGAACTGAAATGGGGCGAAAACTTTTCTTTTACTGAAATAAAGAAAAGAAATTTTAGCACAATAAAGAGATATTCAAGGTAGACTACACTGAAGAGAAATCTTCCTAAACTTTCATTGTTGATAAGTTAATTTTATGCATATAATTTAAGAACTTAAGATCTATAGACTTACTCTATTTTATGTAACTTATGAGGAAATCAGCGCAGTGAGTAATGTTAAGTCTTAGGCTAAAGTGTCTTATTCAACAAAACTTTGAACAAATTATAACTGGGGAAATTATAAATCAAAATAGACTCAATTATTTGATTCAATTGGCTCAAAGTAGTGATATAACTTAAAGACTGAAAAAATTAGAAACTTTATTACTCAGTTTTTTAATATTTCTTTGCAAAACAAACTAAAAATTGCTCTATCAAAAGAGTAGCCACAAATAATTTTTAAAACTATATTAAACTTTTGTTCTCTATTACTTGATAAACTTACATTATTTAAAACAGTAAGAAGTGCTTGTACCAAGCCACTACTACACATTTCGTATGGTGAAATTGTGTTTTCATCCTTCAAAAGTACAATTAGGTTCTCTAAAGCTGTCTTCATTAAATCTCTCCAAGTGTTCTCACCCTCAATACACTAGAAGAAAAAAAACAACTTTTAATAACAATGATCAAAGAATTAAATAAAGCTCCTAAAATAATTTATCAGAACATCAATTACCATGAAAATAAAGTAGATATCAAACGAGATTAAAATTTCAAATTATTACACCAAATTATCTCTACCAGAGGTCAGCAAACTTTTGTAATGGGCCCATTGTATATATTTTAGGATTTGCAGGCCACATAGTGTCTGTCACAATTATTCAGCCCTCATGTTGTGGCTCCAAAGCAGTCACAGAAAATATATAAATGAACGAGCATGGCTATGTGTAATACAACTTTATTTATAGACACTGAAGTTTGATTTTCGTATCATTTCTGTGTCATGAAATACTCTTCTTTTGATTTGTTTTCAATCATTTAAAAATATAAAAACCATTCTTACCTCACAAAGCCATATAAAAACAGATGGCAGGCCAGATTTGGCCCATAGGCCATAATTCGCTGACCCCTACCAAATACCCAGGATATAAATGATAGAAAGGAGAAAACTAAACTAAATTTCACTGTGTGTCATAAAATCTAGAGGTTGACATACTTGTCTATTTGTATGAAGTTCCCAAGATGACTCTAACTGAGTGGCTATGTTTCTGAGTGTTACCACTACTCCACGAGGCATGCTTTCAACAGCTTTAAAGTGGTCATCATATAAATCTCGAGCCATAGTTCGTACCTACCAAAGTAAACATAGCAAATGTGAATTCCCACTACAATTAATAATTATACCAAATCTTCCCTTTTACATGTATGTATGCAACTTTAAGTATTAAGATCTCTGTGCCATATGAACTTCCAAGAAACATTACTACTTCCATTTCATATATGTCAAAGTTTCTAATGGTTGAAAAAGTAGTCTAATAGATTTTAGCAGCATTAAAAAAATCACTCTTACAGTTTTTGGTTATTTAAACTTAATATTTATATGCCAGATAAGTACTTATTTCATTTAAAACAAATTCATACAATCTGTAAAAAATTAACTTTGGTCTTTTTTTTTTATATAAAAGTGAACTGTTTATGGCAAACCAATTAGAAAATTCAAATAAGCAAAAAAAAAAAAAAAGAAGAAGAAGAAGAAAATTAAACCACCTACAATTCTTTCAACCAAAGTTGACCATTTTAACATTCTGGGGTATACGTTAGGTTTTATGTCTTTTTTCTATTTATATTACTTATACATAGTACACATGACACTCATATTTACATATTTCACCATGAGAAGGAATGACTACTGTCAACTTGGGTACTAATTACTTCTCATTCAAGTTAAAATAAAGTTATTTGAGAGAACAAACCATATATGTCTCCTAGGCTTGGATCTTATAAATTTTAGTACACGACACTATTTACAAATTTATGCTTAAATAATACAAATTTACGATTTATCTGAGTCCATTTTAATCACAAACTAACCCAGATAATTCTAATGCAATGTAAAAAACATTCTCTCCTTAAACTACTTACCAATACCTTTCTGTTTTATTTTGGTATGCCCTTCAGAATTAAAAGATAACAAGGTCTAGATATTGGACAACCTCAAAGAAACTATCCCTTTATAAAATTGTATTAATGAGTGAGTCAATAATCATAATTTTTTAAGAAAATGAAAATAGAGAATTGAGACGTTTTCATTGACTTATTTTTCGTTTGTATTATGAAATTTCAGTTCCCTGGGATATTGGACAACCTCAAAGAAACTATCCCTTTATAAAATTGTATTAATGAGTGAGTCAATAATCATAATTTTTTAAGAAAATGAAAACAGAGAATTGAGACGTTTTCATTGACTTATTTTTCGTTTGTATTATGAAATTTCAGTTCCCTGCTAGAAATATTTTGGGGATAATCCTGCACATCCACAACAGGAAATGAAGATATGAACATTTTTACATAAAAACTCTTCCAAATAAAACAGACTACAATTTCCATGGTCATAGCCATAAACACACAAGTATACTGAAACTTTACGAAGTCAGTATAAAAGACAGAAAAAAAAGCACATCCCACGAATATACCTTTTGCTTTGTTTTTTCTAGCTTAGATTTCAGTTTTCTGCCTCTTTTGCCAGTCCAGCCAGTCACAAATTCTGAACCTTTGAGGGAGGTGAAAAAAAGAATATTTCATAGAACATACTTTATTGAAATTAAACATATTC
Source organism: Galeopterus variegatus (assembly GCF_000696425.1). NCBI lineage: Eukaryota > Metazoa > Chordata > Mammalia > Dermoptera > Cynocephalidae > Galeopterus > Galeopterus variegatus. Next base: position 192,733 of record NW_007726410.1, on the reverse strand, counting down.
ATTTATTCTTACCCACTAAACTAACATATCTACATACTTACCCAGAGATGTTTCTGCAGTAAATGAATGCTTGGTTCCTCTATTAGATTCAAATACAAAACCCGGTAAATCTTCTTTCAATATTGTAGCTTGCTGACCATCTGAGTTATGAATAGCAATTTCTCCTTCTTTCAAACACGTTAGTGACCAATTCCCTACAGCAAGTTTAGTGGGTCCTGGTGCTGAGAGTATAGGTTGACTTGAAGTAGATGGCTTTACTTGGCCTCGGGCTCTTTGTAACTTCTCTAAGAATTCACTTCTACTTTCTGTAAAGACAAAATGAATGTTTTAAAACATCATTCCTTTCAAATATTCCATTTTTTTTAAAAAATAGCAGTGAGTTAGTCTAGATTTGGTTAACACAACATATTATATATTCTAAGAAACTCCTGAGACAGGTAAGAGGTAGTCATCTTTATAAAAGAATTACAATCGATGATCATTATTCAAGGATTCTACATTTGCAAATTCAACTATTCACTGGAACTTATTTGTAACCTTAAAATCAATACTTGCAGTGCTTTTGTGGTCATTCATGGACATGCACACTGCAGCAAAAATTTGAGCTGCCCAACATGCATACTCCCAGCTGAGTTCGAAGTGATGACACACTTGTTTCAGCCTCATAAGGTAAACAAGTGGACTTTTCACTGTCTATTTAGTGTGAAATTTTTTGTGGCCCCCAAACAGAGTGCTGAAGTGCTGTCTAGAGTTTCTAAGCACAAGACTGTAAGGCACCTTACAGAAAAAATTTTTGTGCTAATAAGCTTCAGGTTAGCTCAATTAGTTAGAGTGTGGTGCCGGTAACACCAAGGTCCAGGGTTCAATCCCTGTACCAGCCAGCTGCAAAATAAATAAATGGATAGACAGATAAGTAAATAAATAAATAAATAAATAAA
>NW_007726410.1:189701-191028 GCF_000696425.1 Galeopterus variegatus | reverse complement strand
AAAAAGGCATTTATGAAATGTTTTCATGGTATGATAATTTTTACTACTGATATTAAAGAAATTGGCCACACAATCATGAAGAATGATTCTATGACAAAGAATGTTTCCATGACAATGGTAGCAAAAATATGAAGAGAAAAACAAATTGTAGAAACTAGGAAAGTGTTTTAATTGAACAAAATATTACCTGAACTATCCGATCCACCTTCAGGGCTACCACTTGAATACATGGTGGCAAGTTTTCCATCCAAGATAAATCTGAACCATCCATTACTGCCATTTGATAATTCCAAGGCTGCTGCATCACTCCAAATATACAAGCAGTCCCTTCCCCTAATGATTGACCAGTCTCTCCAATGATATGGTTTACCTTGTTGCAATTCTTTAGCATCTTCCTGTGGTTCATCTTCCTAAATGTGTAGAATTATTCAATGAAATGTAGAAAATAATTTTTATGTCAAATACTCATAAGTATTTTTAAAACATGACCATGAATCAAATCTAGAATTTAAACATCCTTAACATAATATTTGGTTGCCTATAGTTTAATATGTATTCTGATCTACTAATTACCTATAACTAAATCTTACAAATAAGTCCTAAAAACATTTAAAAATTCATAAAAATAATGTCTTAAGTTATATCATGTCTAGGTGTAGTAGTAGAGACCAACAGATTAGAGCGTAACACACAACTAACTAATAACCTAAGACCTTGGTAAACTCACATCTCTGGTCCTAATTGACTATAAAAAATGGAGGTTTAGACTGGATCAGTGATATCCAAACCTAGTGGTCCGACAGAATCACCAGAGCTTTTTAATAATAAAGTCCAAAGCCCCACACTTAGTGAAGTGAATCAAATGTACTGGATCATTCCTAAAACCATATCAGTATTCTAGTTAGGACATCTTTAAAAAATAAAACCAACCTGCAAACATTTTGTAACCTAGCCTAAGATCCTAAAACTTTTTACCTTGTTGACGATATTTAAAGATGGAGAATATTCACATAAAAATAAGGACTATTAATTCCTCTAAACACCCAGACTTCTGCTCCAGGCCAAAACAAATTAACAAGGACCGAGACTTGCATATTCACAGATAACAACCAAAAACTTGACAAGACATATAAGAAAAGAGTTTTAAAACACCGGATAACAGGCAAAACTGGACTGTGAGCCCCAAGAAAATGGAAACAAAGTGAGTCTCTCAGATCCAGGGACAATTTTCTGAATGGGGTCACAGGGAGGAGGAACACAAAGTCTGGTGGTATTCGCTCAGGAAATGGAGATCAGAGTCTGTGGAGGCTAAGGCAAATGGAATATG
>NW_007726410.1:187758-188966 GCF_000696425.1 Galeopterus variegatus | reverse complement strand
ACTTGACAAGACATATAAGAAAAGAGTTTTAAAACACCGGATAACAGGCAAAACTGGACTGTGAGCCCCAAGAAAATGGAAACAAAGTGAGTCTCTCAGATCCAGGGACAATTTTCTGAATGGGGTCACAGGGAGGAGGAACACAAAGTCTGGTGGTATTCGCTCAGGAAATGGAGATCAGAGTCTGTGGAGGCTAAGGCAAATGGAATATGTGGAGGCAGAGTTCAGGATTAGTGAGCTAAGCAAAAAAAAGACTTCCAGAAATCTGCAAAGTAGTTTCCACTGAGTATGAGACCACTCATGCATAGAATGATACTCCATAAGGCATGCATAGAAAGATACAACAACTGAAATTGAACAACTCCCACTGACATACAGGATGGCCAGACATTCACATTCCAAACAGCCAGAGTGGAATATCCTCATAGAGTAACCGCTCAGTGAAGACCTCAGAGTAATCACACATGAGGGATCGTAGGGGTGAAATTCCCTAGAGTGAAAGCTATTCTACAGCTACTTTAGCAAAGCTTAAAAACAGGCCTGAAAGGAATTTAATTTTATCTGAGAATAACAACTTACCAGAATAAAGCCCAACATTCTTTAAGACATCAAAATCTAGCACTCAACAACATAATATTTATTAATGTCCAGTATCCAATCAAAAATTAGCAGATAAAATAATATAAGAAAAATATGACCCATAATCAGAAAAGTCAACAGAAACAATCCGAGAAATAAGAGCTGACAGAAGTAAAAGACAAGGATTAAAACAAGTATTATAACTATTTTTAAGTATTAAAAAAAGAAGAAGGAAACTGGAACAAAAGAAAAATACAATACATAAAATGAAAATTCCACTAGATGATATCAGTGTAGAAAAAAAAAGATCAGTAAACTTGAAAAACATAGGCACAGAATCAACCAGGCATTAAGCAAAATAAAGAAGAATGAAAAAATAAAGAACAGAATTTGAGTGAGATGTAGGTGACAATATGAAGCAGTAAAGATATGTGTAATTTGAGACCTGGGCAAAAAGAAGAGGTGACAAATATATATTTGAAGTGCTAATAGCTAAAAATTTCCCAAATCTGACCAAAATTATAAGCCCCCAAATCAAAGAAAATTAAATAATGCAGAGAAGGGGTGACACATGCACAAACAAGCAGAGGTGTGGGCGCACACTCCCCCCATACACATCAAGACACATC
>NW_007726410.1:186172-187469 GCF_000696425.1 Galeopterus variegatus | reverse complement strand
CACATGCACAAACAAGCAGAGGTGTGGGCGCACACTCCCCCCATACACATCAAGACACATCGAAGTCAAAATGTTGAAAACCAGTGAAAAAATCTTAGACTAATAACAGCCAAAAGAAGAAAAGATACATTACATACAAAGGAAATAACTTCTAATCAGAAATTATGAGAGTCAGGTAACAATGGAACATCTTTAAAAAAAAAAAAAAGTGCTGTAAAATGATCGACCAAGAGTCCTCCTATAAGCACTTGTATCAAAAATTAATTGACCATATATGTGTAGGTCATTAATTTATCCTTACACTATTGCCACACTTTCTTGATTACTGAAGCTTTATAAAAGACTTAAAATCTGCTGGTTTACATTCTTCAACCTTGTTCCTTTTCAAGGTTGCTTTGCATTTACATATAAATGTTAGAATATGCATCTTAATTTCTACAAAAAGACTGCTAGGATCTTGGTTGGTATTGCTATATTCTATTTCTTGAGTGGAAGAATTGCAGGGAATGAACACAAACAATACTTTTTGTTTTTCATAAATCTCCCAGTAATTCTGATAATTAACCAGATTTAGGAAATACACACACACTCTTTCACCTCTCCATTTTCTCAGAAATAATTACTACTCTGTCACTAATATATAGCAAGCATTCACTAAATGTTAGGAATTAATCTTGCTCATAATAAATAGAGATAGATATGGTATATTTTAAATTTGCAGTCTAAGGCAAGAATTATCAGTGAATACTGAAACTAATGAATGAAACTTTTTTAATGAGAAACAGCATATCTGCATAGTCTCAAATTATCTCCCTAACTTTACAGTAGAGAAACCTGGCAGAAACAAACGTAATGAAGTGACTCAAGTAAACATCATCAGCAACAGAGAAAACAGACATCACATGCCTCCAGGAAGGCACATTACACACCAAGGACACAACATCACTTCTATAGTATTCCTGTTAAAACACACAACCTGAATTTAATCACAAAGAAACATAACACAATGTAAAGTGAGGCTATTTGTCCAAATTAAAGAGTCTGTCTTCTTCAAAAACAGCAAAGCTATGCAAGAAAAAAAGAAAGGCTGAAAACTGTTGTAGGTTCTCAGGAACATGATAACTAAATGTAATGTGTGCTCTTGGACTGAACTGTAGACCAGAAAAAGAAAAACTGCTATGAAGGACATTAAAGATGATGCAAGATTGGGCCGGCCCGGTGGCGCACTGGATAGTGTGCCGCTTGGGAAGCGCGGCGGCGCTCCCGCCCAAGGGTTCGGATCCCACATACAGACCGG
>NW_007726410.1:162240-185400 GCF_000696425.1 Galeopterus variegatus | reverse complement strand
TAAATAAATAAATAAATAATTAATTAATAAAAAAAAAAAGATGATGCAAGATTTGAATATGGTCTCTGAATTAGATATTAGTTTTATATAAATATTAAATTTTTATTAAATATTAAAGTTTTATATAAATAATAATTTTTGATTTTCACAACTATACTAAGACTATGTAACAGAACATGTTGGTTTTTTGGTGAAGTATTTAAGGTGCAAAAAGGAGCACTCTGTATCTAGCTTACCTTCAAATAATATTTTTTAAATACATACACACATACCGATGTCTGTGAAAATGATAAAGCAAATGGGGCAAAATGTTAATATTTAGTGAATTTGTATAGAAGGTATTCTAATATTGTTTAACTATATTTGCAACTTTTTTATATGTTTAAAAAAGAAAATTATCCAATTAAAAAAATATATAGTACTATTTCATATCACCATTATTTTGTCAAAAAACATCATAAATTGCAACTAGATTTCCTCAAAAGAAACCTAGTTACCTAATAGAAACCTAATACCACTACAATTAAGACCACTCACTTTTTCTGGTTTTGATTCCTCTTCATTCTCATCATCAGAGGAAGGACCTGCCAAAGTTGACACTTTGCTAATTACACCAAGTCTGGCGAGCTGATCCAAAAAAATATCACCACCTTTATCTACCAAATCTCTTATGATCTGCAAAGCCAGCAAGTGACCATCATCATCATCCTGAAAAAAAGAAGAAAAAAAAAGAATACACTATAGCAAAGAAACTGAGGGAAAACGATAAAAACAAGTTTAGTTGCCTAGAGTAATTTGCACAGACAAAATTATTCCCTGAAATTAAAACAAAACTTTTATTTTATTTACTATCTAAACAAGAGTTTCAAAAAAGATGAGAAACCGACCTCTTGATCAAGGACAGTTGCAGTGATTTCCACTAGTATTGTAGGCAAATTGTGACCAACATCAGAATCACAAACTTCTTTTAACAGTGCTTCTGAGCAAAAATGAATCATTTTTCGAATTAGAGCAAGACTTGCTTTCCTTGAAAAGTAAAAAATAAAAATTTTGTGAAGAAGCTAAAATAAACCAAAATATAACTATGTATTAGTGAAAACTAAAGAACCCAACATCAAGTTTTATACACTCTGCTAAAAAAAGTACACTTAATAGAAGAATATAAAAAATTAAGACTATACTAGCACTATATTTCTGTTCATTTTTGAGACAATTTATTTTCTATTACTAATAAACTGAGCTCATCAAAACTGACTTTATATTTACAATTTTCTTAAATGTGCTATTTATTCTATTTTACATATAACCAACATGAATGTTAACACAGCACAGCAATTTTAGAAAATCACATAAAAAATTACTGCAATTACTGAGAAAATAAATGCTACAAATTGTGACTAAACTAAAATTTCCTATAACCCAAAATACAAGCTCGACAACTTAAAACACCGGTAGTTTGTATTAAAAACAAAATATGAATTAAAGTATTTTTGTCCTTTGTCAAACTTAAAATACATGTTTGCTATAACTATATTCTCATATAAAACAAAGTAAGAGATCCTAATAATCCCATGTTCCAAAATATTCCCATGTTAACAAGTTGGCATGCCTCCTTTCCATTCTGTGCTCCCACTGATTTGCTTAGAACATAGCAGACACTCAATAAAGTCATACAAACTAACCTCAATTTTATAACAAGTAACTGGTTCTTTTAAAATAAAATATACTCAGCATTCGGGAAATGCAAATCAAAACCACACTGAGATACCATCTCACCCCAGTTAGGATGGCTAATGTCCCAAAGACTATGGAATGATAAATGCTGACGAGGTTGCGGAGAAAAAGGAACTCTCATACATTGTTGGTGGGACTGCAAAATGGTGCAGCCTCTATGGAAAATGATATGGAGGCTCCTCGAACAATTGCAGATAGATCTACCATATGACCCAGCTATCCCACTGCTGGGAATATACCCAGAGGAAAGGAAATCATCAAGTTGAAGGTATACCTGTTTTCCAATGTTCATTACAGCACCAGTTATAATAGCTAAGAGTTGGAACCAGCCCAAATGTCCATCTTCAGATGAGTGGATACGGAAAATGTGGTATATCTACACAATGGAATACTACTCTGCCATAAAAAAGAATGAAATACCACCATTTGCAACAACATGGATGGACTTAGAGAAAATTATATTAAGTGAAACGAGTCAGGCACAGAAAGAGAAATATCACATGTTCTCACTTATTTGTGGGAGCTAAAAATAAATAAGTAAATAAACACACAAATAACCTGGGGGGCGGGGGGAGGAAGAAAACACAACAATCATAATTCCTTGAAGTTGATACAACAAGCAAACAGATGTGAAGTTGTTGGGAGGGAGGGGGGAGAGGGCGGAGGAGGGAGGTTTTGGTAATGGGCCACAATAATCAACCACATTGTATACTGACAAAACAAAATAAAATAAAATAAAATTTAAAAAAAATAAAATAAAATACACACAATCAATACACATTTAAATTATAACAGATGAGACTGGCTCATTATATGAGTCAATAATCAATTCATTTAACAAATATCTTCTGAGCATCTAACAATATTCCAGGCACCAAGCAGTAATCATTACCCTGAGGTGACCGGATGGAAGGACGAAGGCAAAAATCACTGTTGACATCCTAGAGAGGCACCTGAGAGAGCTGTATTTCTACAGCATGGGGTCTCTACATTATGTATTTCATAACCCACTTTACATGAATTCATAACATTGTATTTTCTTGAATTAAGTAATTTATCTTATTTCAAATTGAAATACATTATAGAAAATGATGGTGGACAGAGGGAAAATTGCCCTAATATGATTAGTTTCTTCTAGTTTCTGTTAATGACTATTTATATTCAGTTGTAAAATCAGTGTTTATGTATAATAATTTTATAATATGATTTATTTCAATTAACAACAGTATCAGAATATTTACATGTTTTGTGTCTGTTTATCTATCTACTTACCTATCTGTGTATCTATCATTATCACATACTGAGCCATTACGAGCCAGAAACCCTTTTATAAACTTTAAAAACATTACAACTCATTTAATCTACACAATAAACCCTATGAGCTGAGTTTTATTATTTCAGTTTTACGTGTGAAGAAACTGAGATAAAAAAAAGGTTAAGTCAGTCTCCTAAGACCACAGAGCTAATAAATTACGGAGCCTGAACTCAAACTCATCTCTTAATCAGTGCACTATACATAATATTCATAACATAAAATTTTCCTGTTTAACACTATTATATAAAGTAAATTGTGAACATATAGCTCACAGTGTTTTCTATTAAAAATAACAATAACTATTCTTGTGTAAATAGTTTTTTCATAATTCCTCAGAACAGAGGGATTGTTGGATCCTAAATACTTTCATACATAGTGACTGTATAAGAGAACTGCATCCATACTGGCAAACTGATTCAAAAAAGGCTGTTAACAGATTAAATTATCACTAGATACAGGTATCTACAACACTGTTACTCTTTGTTTTAAGTTTCTTAAATGTCTAATAGGTGAAAACAATACCAAACTTAATTTATTTTTAAATGTTTTGCTTTTTACTAGTAAGGGAATACATCTCTCCATGTTAGTTTTTTGCTATGTTTCTTCTTGAACACTGTTCCTTAATGTCACTGGCTAATTTATTTAAATGAGCTCTGAAATTTTTAACCACCAATTTATACATCGTTTTGTATAATGAAGATAGTATCCCTTGGTCACATTTGCTAACAAATATGCAAACTGCTAGCATATTTATTTGAATTAAGAGTTTGTATCCTGGGACTTTTGTTGCTGAAGGTAACAGTGTTTCTGAGATGTAGTAGTCTTACGTTTTTTACATAAATAAATTTAAAACAATAATTCTGACCAATGCAAACTAGTTTTGAAAGTCATTCTTCCTACCAACGTATGATAAACATTCAAGTATATTTTCTTTTTGTTTTTCTAAGGTTTTACTTTTTAAAATTTATTTTAAATCCTCTAGAATTTATTTAGGTTTAGAACATAAGGTAAAGGACTAAGCTGATCTTTAAAATCAAACTACAAAGCAAATATTCTAGTACAATTTAATAATCTTCCCTCCTCCAAATGACCTGAGAAAACTCTATTATAATACATTCAATTTCTATATATAATTGGCTATATTTAGGGGGCTATTCTATTCCACTGATTAACACATCTGCTAGTTGTCATAAAGATTTTATTACTAAAGGTTTACACTAGCTTTTCAGATCTTTCTTTCATAATCTCACCTATTCATTCTTCCAGATGAACTTTGGGATCTGTCAAGTTCTAAAACAAATTCTGCAGTTATTTTCTTTAGAACTGCATAACCTATAAATTAATTTTGGAAGAATTTACATATTTAGGTTATTTAACATTCTCATCCAAGAACAATTTCCCCCCATTATCCATGTCTACTTTCCTCTCTCAAATCTAATTTTTAAAAAAATAAATGGATTGTCAAGGATCTTTCACTGGCTGAAAAGTGGACTCAATCTTTGTCTAGTTATCAACACTAACTCCTAAGATGTTTACTTACCAAACCACTTCAAAATTCTATGTAGCCTTTCTTCTAAAGCAAAGTGGAGAAGTCCTCAGTCTAATATCTTACAGAGAGAATCGTCAGGTTTTTACAAAATACTCCACCACTGATACTGCTATCCTGTTTTGAAGCTTTCACCAATCTGTTGTCTGCCTTTTATTTCCTGAACAGACACTGTACATAGGCCAATACAGATAGCTAATATATATAGACACTCTTTTAACCGTCTGAATCAGAGTTACGTTTACTCTTCTGACAAAATTTTAATCTGAAATGGTAACCCACTCCCCCTTGTTTTTAATACTGCTAGATAATTCCAAGAAATAAACTATCACTCCTTAAATACCTCTATTAGGGATTATGCTAAACATTTAACACACATAATTTTTATTCTCACACCTGAATTATAATTACATATAATTATATTCACCTCAGAGATGAACCAATTGAGCTCAAGAGGTTAATTACTCTACCATGGCCATTTGTCTAGGAAATGGCAATGCTAGCTAGCATTTGGACCCACTTTGAGCTGATTCCAGAATCTGAGCTCTTTAAGATACATGCTGTCTTCCCAGCCGTAATTAAATGTGTCCGTTAAGTACTACCTGGGAGAATTTACCATCGAATATGCTAAAGCTTAAATTGTTTAGACAATCTTCAAACATTTAAAAGGATGACAGAAAACAACCATCCAATAAGGGAACTCTGCTATATGGTCGCATACTTTATAATTTTCTGACGTTCTTATCATGAAGCAGTTTTACTCCAAATATATCAAGATTCTTTTATTGCCATGATGGCTAGTCCTCTAAAATTTTCAGATCAGGGGATTCTGGTCAAGATGATGGAATAAATGGTCCCCAGAGTCACTCTTTCCCACAAATAAACCAATTTACAACTATTAAAAAGCAATGACAGCCAAACTCGGGCTGCTAGAGCTCAGGGAAGAGGAAGAGAGACCTACAGAGTTCATGAAGGCAGGAGAAGCCATGATGAGAGAAAGAAAGGATCGCTCTCACCATTTCGATCCCCAGCCACTTAAAGGCTGGCCCTGGTGAGCACACAGAGCAAGAGCAGGCAAAAGCCACAGCTGTGCCCTTTGTATGAAGTTGGTTGGAGGCACCAGGGGAGAAGAGGGCCTTGGTGGCCCCCAGGCCAGCAAGACCACTAAAAGTGTTCCCATGGATCCACATAGGAGCAAGGAGCCACAGACAACAGAAAAAAGGAACCACTCAAGAGGCTGGTGAGTCACTGCAAGGGACCAGCATACAGCCCACCCCATGGAAACTTTGGAGTATGGGCAGTTGGGGAGATGGGCCCACCAGAGGAACATTGGGGCACAGTATGGACAGCTGATCTGCGCTCCAATCAGTGCAGGATCACTCAGGGGAGACTGATCAGGAATACAGAACTGCAGGGGGTGCAGTTTGCTGAAAAGACTCAGGACCAGACCAGAGTTTCCACACATCCCAGGTATACCAGACCTCACGAGACCCAGAAGTACATATAAGGTCAACAATCAAAACCCAAGCTGCGTAAAAAGCCTTCTCCAGGGAACCAGCAGCAATGAAGCAATTTAGCTTAGTTCAATTACAGGGCTCAAGTGCTGGTCCCCACAGGAAGATCCCCCATTTTAGAAGTAAGCAAAGGACAACAAATTAGTTTCAGTGCAGAGTTTAAGTGATGGAAACAGCAAATAATACAACACAGAACTGAAAGTTCTAACACCACCAAAGAACACCTATAAAACCTAGAAGGACCAGAAGCCCCCTGGGCTCCCAACCTGGAGCAGTGAGGGGGCCAAGGGCTTCAGCCACATCCCCCTGACATCTGCATCCAGCCAGCAATGACCCAGCTGCCACTGGAAGCCCTCTGGTCTCCTCTGCCAGAATGAGGAGGAGGCCGTGGGACTGAATCACGCTCCCCCTCCTTCTCCCTCTTCCCACCCTATTTCCCCCCACCCCCTTCCCTTCCCCCCACCAAACTGCTCTGCAACACCATCTTATAATGAGACACGGAGCCAGGAGAAGCCAAACCCAGCCACAACTAGGCAAGCTGCTGCCACTGCCACGGGCCCCACCAGGATCCAGAGGTGTGGAACTGGAGGAAGCCGAATCCAGCCTCGACCAGGTAAAGAGCACACCGAAAACACCATTTTTACGTGGGTAACCCACCACAGCCACCTCAATTGCCATGGCTGCCACAAAGTGGCTATTCTCTATAGCAGCAGTCACAGCTACCATGCAGATGGCATGACAGACTCTCAACTGCGTTGACACAAGGAAAGGTACCAGCGGAGACCAAAAAAAAAAGACGTTCTCTCTCTCCACAAAAGCACACTCCAGAGTAAAAGAAGCATGTGATTTACAATAATAGGTGAGGACTTGATCACACCTGTCTCAGTACCGGACAGATCATCTAGGCAACAAACCAATAGAGGAACTTTATCAGAAGGAGAGAACAAATCTATGGTTATTAGAATGGGGAGGGGGCAGGGGAAGAGGGAAGGAGGAAAGGGAGGAGGAGGGAGAAGGAGAGAGACTAGATAAGGGACATAAAGAATAAGTATGATTTGTAAAAATGAATATGCTAATAAAAATAAAACTAAAGTAAAATCAAATTTTCAGACCAAATTATACTGTTCAAAACTGAACTTGCTCATTTCTTAAGATGATTCGTTTTTGTTTAAAAAAAAAAAAAAGTGGCTCCACTAACACCTACATCTCTGTAGCTATTTGGCCAAAAACTAAAAACCAAGCTCTTAAATGTTCACAGTGAATTATTTTGCTGCCACTTCTCTCCTATTAAAGTAGACTGCTCAAATTTTTAATGTCAACTCATAATACTGGTATTTGAGGCAGCTGAATATCACAAAACTCCACGTTCTACAAACCTCCTAAACTTAAAATGACTGAAACCAAATTCCCAATTACTCAGCCAAAAACCTGGTAGTCAACCGTCACATCTAAGTGATCACCAGTCCCTATACAACCCATTTCCCAACCTCTTGAATTTATCCCCAGCAATCCAGTGCCTCTGCTATTGTCTGAAGTTCCTATTGCAATGAACCCTTAAGTAATCTGCTCCCATTCTCACTCTCCCTCAGTCCTCCCTACCGGCTGCTGAAATGATCTTTATAAATCAGAAATCTGACTGTGTCAAACAAATTTCCTCACAGGTGTTTAAAAATCCTTCTTTAACTATGGGGTAAAGTCCATATGCATCAACATGGCCTACAAAGGCCTTCACTGGTCATAAAAAGCTCCAGCCTACCTTCTTAACATTATTTACTAAGTTTACAAACATATCCTGCACTCCATTAATATCAATAATGCAATTGCTAACAAAACACAGCCAATCATTCAGTAAATATCTGTGGAGTACCTAAGCATCAGGCCTTATTCTATACCTCCCCGCCTTTGTAGGAAGATAGCAGTACCAAAGGCCAGTTTTCATGGCACTTACTCTAAAGGGAAGATAGACAATAAAAAATTTTAATTTTTTTAAAAAATAAAAAATAAAATTTCAGATAATGTAAGCTCTAAAAGGACAATAAAACATAATTGATGTAAAAGGTGTTCTAGTGATAAATTCAAGTTAGGTAGTCAAATTTTAGCAGATGTAACAATTGAATGGAGATCTGAAAGCATTCAGAAACCTGGAGACAGAAAGTTTCAAGCATATGAAAAACAAGTACAAAAGCCGTAAGGTAGAGATGTATTTAGAGTGTTCCAAAAATAGAAAGAAGGCTACCATAGTGCAAGGGTAATGGGCCAGGAGTTAGTGCTAAATAAGGTTAGAGAGCTAAGTGGGGATTATATAAGATGATACAAGCCTGGGGGTAAAGGAGTTTTAGTTACGGCCAGTTAGAAGCTAAGGAGGGTTCTAACTGGAAAGCAATATATAATTGGTTTTAAAATATAATTATATTCATATAATATGTACAAACAGATAGTAGAAGGGCAAGAGAGAAAATAAGCAGAAAGACTAGTTAAGAGACTACTGCAATAGTCAAACTTCAGTCTATGGTAACTTGGACCAGAGCACTGGCAAAAGATGGACAGCAACGTCAGGCTATAAATACACTATATAGGGAAAGCCATCAGGAATTGCTGATGGATGGACTCATACCTCTGTGCATTTGCACTATGGTTCCCCACCCTTGCTTCCAAACCTATGCTGCCTAGAAAACTTTTAAGTATCCTTTAAACCACAATTTAACTTTCACCTTTGAAAATCTTCTCCAATTTGCCCAGCCCAATTAGTTGTTACATAATCTATGAGGGTACTTCAAAAAGTTCATGGAAAGATTCATATTATTTTTTAATTCTATTTTTTCACAAACTTTTTGAAGTACCCTCATATATGCCTAGAGAACTCTGATTATATGTCTAATCTATCATTTACCTTGTATTGTTATTCACATACGTCCTTATTAGCCTGCAAAGGTATAATAAGCAAGTAAACTCTCACTTGTCTGTGTAATTCCTCCAGTGGCCATCTCACACCAACCCTACCAGCAGGCCTCCATAAAGCTCATTAAAGTGTTTGCTATATTTATCAAAATTTCTCTAGAGTTAATATTCAGAGAGCTATTTTAAAAAGTGTTAAGAATCCAACTGAAAAAGTTCAAACATGCTGTCCCCCCAAAACTCATGTGGAAATCTGATCCCCACTGTGGCAGTGCTGGGAGCTGTTTGAGTCATGGGGGTGGATCTCTCATGAATGGATTAATGTTCTCCCTCAGTGGTGGGGGTAGTGAGTGAGTTCTCACTCTATTAATTCCCGTGAGAGCTGGTTTAAAAGACCCTGCATCCACCACCCCCTTGTATCTGCCGGCTGCCTGCAGCTTTCTGCCATGAGTAGAAGCAACCTGAGGCCCATGCCAGATGCAGTTGTCCCAGAACTATGAGCCAAATAAACCTCTTTTCTTTATAAATTATCCAGTCGCAGGTATTCTGCTATAGCAACACAAAAATGGACTAACACACCAATCCTATTGATTTTCTAAACTCCTTCTCTTAAATCAGATCATGAAAGATATGACGTTCCCACTTCCAATCTAATTTTTATTCTTACCGAATCTTTTTTTTTTTTTTTTTAAAAGATGACCGGTAAGGGGATCTCAACCCTTGGCTTGGTGTTGTCAGCACCACGCTCAGCTAGTGAGCAAACCGGCCATCCCTATATAGGATCCGAACCCATGGCTTTTAACTTTTTTTTTTTAAGGGGATCTTAACCCTTGATTTGGTGATGTCAGCACCACACTCTCCCAAGTGAGCCAACCGGCCATCCCTATGTAGGGACCCGAACCCATGGCCTTGGTGTTATCAGCACCGCACTCTCCCGAGTGAGCCACGGGCCGGCCTCTTACCGAATCTTTTTAATGTTTAAAAAAATCCTCAAACCTGTCTAGAAAAGGGAGATAAATACAACTATACAATTGTTATAATTTAACTAAAAGCATAAATAGTATGAATAACTACCTTATTGAAGGCAGCATAGTTTGCTGAAATGTTTGCGCAAACACTGGCAATAACCTTTTCAAGTATATGGGTGCCATTTCTGGATCTCCCTTGGGCTCATTACATTCTTCTTCATCTTTGTTTGTATCTTTCTTTTTCTTATCATCTCCTTTATTAACTGGACACATCCAATCACCTGCAGACAAGTATTGTTCAAAGAAATACTTTTTTGGAAATTTTTTCTTTCAAGGAAAAAGCCTTAAGATTTACCCAACTTCAAACTATAATTATCTCCAATTAACAATGAATAAGCTGAAATTAGAACAATGTACCTACTGATGGTGTTTCTAAGAATACTAAAGAACATTAGTACCTTCAAGTAGCTGAATAACAAATTAAGAAGATAATTTTGAATACTACATTTGATTCCAAAAATTATTTCAGAGAAGCTCTGTATTCATCAACTCTGTGAAAACTTAAAAAGCTGGTCAAGCTACTTCATCTACACAATACCCAATAATTCTTTATCTGACATTCCCACATCCCTTTAACTTTTTAGATTTTGATCATTCTGGAATCATGCAGTCATAGACTCAAAGAACATAGAATAGTAAGCTGTTAAAGGTTTATCAAATGTAAGGACATACACATGTAACTGACTTCATAGGAACAGATAACTTATATAAAGCTAATGTGTCTACAAAAAGCTATTCTATGGAAATAAAGCTGAAAAGTAATAGCAGATGGTTTAAAAGGAAAGAATTTACCACTTACCTGGAGACTGAAGAATAGCTACTACTTCACTATGGCCCCTTTCTCGAGCTTTATCTAATGGAGTTTTCCCATCTTCATCCCTCAGATCTGGGTTTGCCCCATGCCGTAACAGAGTCTAGAGAAGAAAAGCATTTAATTTGAATATAACACTACGTTATTTCTTGGACATCCAACTCTGCATTATAAAGATTCTCCAGAATTAATTAATTAAGCAGGTACCAAACCAAATCTCTGCCTTTGTACTTACCTTAAAAAGCAGCTTATTCATATACTGAAAAAATTATAGATTAATTTCACTTGGTTATTTATTATCACCTCAAATTAAGTATGTTCCCTTCTGAACCTAGCACTTTCTACATCAAACTGCTGGAGCGCCGCCGCGCTTCCCAAGCGGCGCACTATCCAGTGCGCCACCGGGCTGGCCCCCCAATTTCTTTACTTTAACCTCCCAATTTCTTTACTTTAACAGAGGTACTAGTTACTTTGTGATCTGGCAATCAACTTCACCATTTCCTATATACAGCCAATTATTAAGTTAATTCTTTGACTAAAAGTCATCAATATTTGTCCTTCATCTCTATTTTCACTGACATCACTCTAAACCTTTCATAATCTCATGTTTAGACTACTTACTTTAATGAAAATGCCTCAATAAAAAATTTTTTTATTAACTGGCTGACTTTTAAAATACCTGAAATAGAAACTCTAAAATCTGCTTTGCTTATTCAATATTACTTAATCACCCTTAGAAGCAACATTCTCTCTCAAAACTAACCAGTTAAAACCGACAGAATTTCAGCTTGAAAAATCCTCTTTCCCAGGTTAGAAATCTACTGAACGGTTGCCAAAAGTTTTACTATAAAGGTAACAATAACGGCAGCTACCATTTGAGCACCTAAGATGTGCTAACTACTGTAAGTGCTTTACATGTATGTTTTCTTATTCTCACAATATTCTTGCTAGAAATATATACCCATTTTACAGATAAAACTGTAAATCAAACTTAGAAACTTGCCCAAGATCACATGGTCTGTTTTGAGCGTGAATCTAGGTGTGCCTGCCTTCAGAGTGGATTCACCTTGCACTATGCCAAATTTCTTAACAATAGGAAGATTCTAGAGATCTAGATCAAACATCTGATTTGACCTTTTCATTTGACCTCTGTGGACCTCAAGTTCTCTAACTCTCCAAAGTCCTTTGCTTGTCTAAGAGCCAAAGAAACTAGAACCAACCATGTGTTTGGCAATAGGTGACTGGCTGAATAAACTTGTAGTACATCCACACAGGGTAAATATACAGATATAAAAAAGTTCTTTCTGTACACTAATATGGAGAGATCGCCAATAGATATTATTAATGTAAATGTTAAAAATTAATAATTTTAAAACCTGGATTTTAACATCAAGGTCAAGGATTTGGATCCCCATACTGGCTGCCAAAAAATGAAAATAAAATAAAAAAATAAAAACCTGGATTTTACCTTTGCTACTTGAGGTCTTCCAAAACATGCAGCATAATGTAATGATGATGACCTTTGACCTCTATTAACATCAGCACCTCTCTCACAAAGAAATTCTACCTGTAAAATGATAAAGAATTATGATGTTGCTTTATTAATAGTTCTATCTTTGATTTAAAATACTAGTATTATTTATTAGCTTACCATTTCCTGAGTTCCAAAAGCAGAGGCCCAGTTTAACAGAGTCTGGCCTACATCATCCATAAAATTTACCTCAAAGGCTGAAAGTTTGAAGGAAAAAAAAAACAAAAAACTTATTTTTAAAGCTAATAAAGTAATACTAAACTTTTCTAAAGTTTGAACCATTTAAAGATGGTTATTAATAAGCCACTAAGTACAAAGCCAAGAGATTGTTTTCAATAGTTAGGTCAACTATAAAGCAACGAATAATCAGCAAATCTAAGGTCGACTAAAAGAGGTATTCTAAAATTTTTAAACCATTGAGGATTCACAAGGCTTTAACCCTTAAAAATAAACATGAAATAAGGAAAGAAAAAAACTAAATACAAAGGTACTTCAAAAAATTCTTGGAAAAACAGAATTAAAAGAAATACGGATCTTTCCACAAACTTTTCGACCCTGCATATATAACACAACAGGGTACTAGTTGCTTCATAACATAACTGTGGAAATGAATTTCCACATCTGTAATTCAAAGAACATGAACAATGCTGATGACCCAGAAGTATCTTTCACTAATTTGTATTTGCTCATCACCTCATGTAGCAGTCTACAAAATTTACTATATATTACTATAATTTACTCATGTCAGTTTCCATCAATCTTGAGGAAACAACAGCCTAAATTCAATCTGTGATTCACCCTAGAATTGACAGCATTTCCTTCAGGTGATAAAACAGGTCAATTTCAAACTAGAGAAGTTTCACTCATTCAGGTTTTAGCATTTATTCAGGTCTTACCATGCACCAGGCTGATAATTATGCAAGTATACATAGTGAAAAAAGAGAATACTGAAGGGGTTGGCCACTCAGTTATCTGGCACAATTGCCAAGATTATTGTCTAAAAACTAGAAACTGGAAATTGCCTATATGATTCCTTATTCCAGTTTTCTCTTAATATTTTAAAAAATATTTTCTGACCTCCTGTGTCAATTGCATCTATGAGTGCATCAGTATCTTTACTTCGAATACAGTCTATAAGCTGCCGATGTGAGCGCTCCCCAGAACTATCCAATCTCCGGAGTCCTGGGATTCTGCCTGTAGATCCAGCACTAGACTTTGGCAAAGCCTTTCGTCCTTCAAATAATAGCACCAAGAGAAGGTCAACCAAACGCATGGTATCAAGCACACATCTTTCATCACCCTGCAGTGCACTTTCAATTGAATCTGGAAGCTCTGACCGTAGGAGATCCTAGAAAGAAAATGGGGGGAAAGTTTAATACATCTGCATTCTACAAAAACATTTTTTCTGAAAGATTAAAAAGCAGAGATTCAAAAATATTCTTACGTGTGTTACTACTGGAGAGCCTCTGCAAAGTGTCGAGAGTAGACTTACAATTGTTGACACCTGGTTACTCAATTTGGAATCTGCAGTTGCGGAAGGGGCTCCTGTGGTGCTGCGACCTGGTTTGCATGCTGAGGATGGTCCTGATACAGTACCACCAGCAGCAGCCATTCGAGATAACAACTCCTCAGTTAATCCATGCTTGGCTAATGGAGCTGGGTCAACACCACGACGGGTAAATCGGTCAGCAAGTGATGCAAAACATCGCAGAGCTCCATCTGAAACCTAATGGTGTAAACAATAGGCACATGGATTAAATTAACCTAAAAAGGGATAGTACTGATTATTTCAATACTAACACTATAAGGAAGGCATCTAAAGCAAAGTGATAAAGCATATAATCTGTCTATGTCTGAATGATGGCTCCACATTCTGCTAACCATATGACATAAGGAAGTTACTTAATTGCTTGAGGCCTCAGCTAGTTACTTAATTGCTTAAGGCCTCAGCTCCCTCATCTGTAAAATGAGAATAATGGTAAATATATCCCATTGTGCCAGCTTAAGTGAGATAATACATATAAAGAATCTAGATGGACAGTAAAAGCTCAAAAATACTAACTACTATTATGTACAACTTTGCCAAGATAATCTCCTGATATAAACTGAAAAGATTAATATACCATATAGAGATATCAAATGAAAAATGGAATTTCCTCTACATCATCAAGTAAAAAGTTCAAATTAAAGTGTAGCATAGTTATAAATTGGGAACACTATAAAAATCACTTCTTGAAAAAAAAGTATACAACAGCAGTTTATTTACCTGATGATCTTCATGTTTTAATAAACTAGATAGAGACTCTACACAAATTTCTAAAGAAGAATCTTGAGGCTCCATTTTGCCACAGAGTCTTGATACTACAGCCATGGCAGAATGCAAGGTATCTTTATGAACAAGGTGTCCGCTGTCACGAATGAAGGTAAGCACACAATTCAAACCGCCAGCCTCAAAGACTGCTCCTGACTCACGAGTGCATATCAGTTCTAACACCTACAACAGTAAAACAAAATTAACAAAAGAATGTAAGTCTAATTTTAATTTTCCAGAATCACAGAAAACATAATGCTCCACATTTATTAGTAGCCACATTTAAAAAGGTAAGGTGAAATAAAGTTAATTTTAATAATAGATTTTACATAACCCAATATATCCAAGGCATCATCACCTGAACATGTAATCAGTATAAAAAGTTACTGATATATTTTACATTCTTTTAGTATTGTCTTCAAAACTGCATGTACATTCTATACTTACAACACATCTCAATTTAAGTAACCACATTTGAAGTGCTGATTAGTCATATATGGCTAATATTGGACAGTTCAGGTATAGATGGTAAAACATGCATGACAAGCTAAGAAACGACAAGTAATTTAGAAAAGCCTGTAAGCTCCTAGACATTAAAAAAAAAGTCAGATAAACGCTAGCTATGACTGCTATTCATCATCCTCATACTTAACTATAAATATCAAAACATTAAAAATCAACTTTTATTTTCTAAATCATGTTGATGTTTAAGATGTTCAGGTACAACTAAAGAGTTAATATTAACAAGGTCCATCAATCTTACACATATACCAGAAATTTAGCAAGAAAAATGTTTTAAGCAGGGAAATAAAATAATCAGATTTCCAGTTACTAAGAGTGTGGTGAATGGGTACAGGGAGAGTTTGCAGGCAAATGCAAAAATTCAAGCATTAATATTTAAGAGAGGATGAGGGCTTGACTAAGAAAATAACAGCAGGGACAAACAGAAGGAAATAAATAGAAAAAGACTTGATCATGAACTACATGTGTGGAGTGGAAGAAAGGAATAAGAGGAGAAAAAAAGCCTTAAACAGGATAACAGATACCTTTACCTCTGAGGCTACAGGTATAACAGAAATAAATCTACAGGCACAGAGGCAGAAAGTTCTCAAAGTGTAGGCCAGGCACCCCAGGTCCCTAAGACATTGTCAAGGAGACTTGAAGTTAAATTGGTTTGATAATAATACTATAACACTATTTGTTTCCACTCTCATTCTCTCATGAGTGTACGGTAGAGTTTTCCAGAAGCTACATGAAGTGTGATATTGCACCAGACTAATGAAGAAGCAGATATGAGAATACAGGTTTTTAAGCCAGAGGTTTTTAAAGCGACTTGCAAAATGCAGAAGAATGCCAGTCTTCGTACTAATTTTCTCTTTGCTTTGGAAATAGTTATTTTTCACTAAAAACGTTATGTAAGTTAACATGTAATGAGTTTACGATAAATTAATATTTTAAATTTCTCAATTTTAAATTCTAATATAGTAAACATAAATAAATATAACCTACATAAACCAAGGCTCTGGAAGGTTGCTCAATTATTTAAGACTTGTGAAGAGATCCTGAGACAAAATATTTTGAGAACTGATGACAGAGCAGCAAGAATCAAAAGAGTAAAGCAGGAACCATAAAAAAGAGAAACATGGAAAATCTAAGTGTGTTCACTAAGCAGTTGCAATAAATCACTGACCCAGTACTGGTGATTTTAGGTTTGCATAAAGTTAATAATTAGTCCCACAAGGAATAAAATAAAACAGCTTACTCTAAAGGGAGTATAGTAAAAAAGTTAAATCCATGGGCCCTGGAATCAGACTTCCTAATCTTCAAATGCCTAACTTTCAAATCTTGGCTCTGCCACTCACTACTTGTATAACACCCAAAAAAGTTACTTAACCTTGGTATAACTGACTATTTTTCATCTGTAAAATAGAAATGATGGTATTAATGGCACCTACCTCATACAGAGTTGTCATGAAGATTAAAAAAGTTAATACACTTAAAGTGCTTAGAATAATGCCTGCCACTGATGGTCAGTGTTAGTTGTGTTGGTGATTGTTATTATTTTCATACAAAATCATTTTGGGTAAGAAAAAGGATAACCTATCTCAAAGTGTTAGTGGCTACCAGGAACCGAAGAAAACTGAAGCAGTACAGAAGAACTTATCAGTGACC
Organism: Galeopterus variegatus; assembly: GCF_000696425.1. Taxonomy (NCBI): domain Eukaryota; kingdom Metazoa; phylum Chordata; class Mammalia; order Dermoptera; family Cynocephalidae; genus Galeopterus; species Galeopterus variegatus. The sequence goes on along the minus strand of NW_007726410.1, from coordinate 168,543 downwards.
TACAATTTCCCTTCAAAGAGAAGATTTCTTTTCCCAAGTCCTATGGGACCTCCTTTGATCCCACAAGGTCTATGATTTCCACTGTTCTCAACCACTCTCAATAAAGTAAGAATGATGATATAAAAATTAAATAACATACATAAAATAATCACAACCCTTCCTGAATAATGTTAAAATTATACATCTATGAGACAAAATCTTGTAAAGATTTACAGTTAACTCAAAAAATTTTTTTAATTTTATTTTTTTTAGAAAAATATAGTTTTTATTCTCTAAGTGATATTCAAGTGGGCCAATAAATACTACTTACCTTTACACATTGCTCAGCTAAGTCTCTGCTAGTCCTGTTGTTAAGTTCAACTACAACCAAACGATTACAAAGTGCTTTTATAGCTCCATCTACTCCAACAATCCTTCGGGTACATTCTGCAGATACATCCAGGTAGTATGTAATAGCACGAGCTGTCACTTCTAAGACATTGTCTGGAGCACTTTCATCAAGAAAAATTTTGCAGAGGGCTGGTAAGAAAGTGCGAGGAGGACATCTGTAGTGAAAGAAATCATATTACACCTAGGATTACTAAATCCTTAACACCAAAATACTAACAAAATAGGGGCTGGCCAGTTAGCTCAGCCTGGTTAGAGTGTTGTGCTGACAACATTAAGGTCCAGGGTGCAATCCCTGTACCTGCCAGATTCCAAAAAGAATAACACACACACACACACACACACACACACACACAAAGTAGGGCTGGCTGGTTAGCTCAGTTGGTTAGAACATGGTATTATAACACCAAGATCAAGGGTTTGGACCCCCATACCAGCCAGCTGCCAAAAAATAAAAATTAAAAAATTCTTATTCACTATACAGCTCAAACACCAACTGCTCTGTAAAATCTTCCCTAAGCTCCCCAAATAGTTAAGCAGTACTTTCATGTTCCTAAAACCTCATAAAACCAGCACACACTGTTTAAAGTATTATTTTACTTCCTTATTTACATAATAATCCCTGAAGGCCAGGGACATTGTTCAATCCATGTTTTACAAGCAGTGATTTAAGGTCTAAAAGACCAGGGTAAAACAGAATAGTGGCTGTGTGACTTTTCTGAGGCTTGCTTCCTCATCTGTAAAAGCAAAGATAATACCTAAACAATACCTACTAATATGATTGTTATGAAGAACACACGCAGATTGTTATGAAACCATATACATTAAACACTTAGCTCAGTATGTGGCACCATGTTGAACTAACTAACTTTAGCTCCTCTTCATCCCCTTGAATAGTCTGATGCCTGTTACATAAACCTGCATAAGATAGTTTCATCAAAAACAGAATTTGTGAGATATCAATAATACTCCCTATATTTTATTAATACTTAAAATATGAAGATCATAATTTACACTAAGTAGAAATCTCAGTTATGTGACATCAAATACATTATTCTAACTTCTCTACAAAGACTAAACTATAAGCTACGGATAACAGAAAAGGTAATATTCTCAACATTTTAGTGGAATTATTTTCCTCCAATTTTTAGTGGATTCAAGTGAGTGCTTCCCGTACCTTTGGTAGCCTTAAAAAAATATCTGAACGAAAGTCAAACTATCTCTTGACTTAAGGGGTCCAGCAGCAAAAATTGTATTAAAAAAGATTTTAGAAGACCTCTTTCATTCAATGACCAAACAATCATTAATTAAACAGGTGGTTTTTCATTAGTCAACAGCACTGGCAACCTATGACACGTAGTCACTTGTAATTTTCCTAAGTCAGGAATGAAATGCTTTGAGGCTAGGTTACAGGAGCTAGTCCCCTAGTCCTGAGATAAAATCAGAAGATGGCCTAGCATATCAGAATTTTAAGCATTATTGTTATTCTCTACATTTGCATATGTGGTAAATGGAACAGATGAGAAGAGACTGTGTAAGTATTAATACTACAAAGGAACAATAGTCTAAAAAAGTTTTTTTTTTTTTTTCTTTAGAAACAGTAGCTTTTTTTTAAAGATGACTGGTAAGGGGATCTTAACTCTTGACTTGGTGTTGTCAGCACCACGCTCACCCAGTGAGCAAACCGGCCATCCCTATATGGGATCCAAACCCGTGGCCTTGGTATTATCAGCACCACACTACCCCGAGTGAGCCATGGGCCGGCCCCAGAAAACAGTAGCTTTTGAATAAAGTATAAATGTCAAAGTTGACAGTCCATGCATCAAATGACAAGAAGAGATTACCATAAGATTTATGTTAAAAAGAAAATTATTCATCTATTTTATCCAGTACAAAAACTGCACATCGAAAAATAAAATTTAAGACAAAACCAAAATAAAAGAAAATTTACAAGAAACGTTTATTATAAACTTTCTACATTTCATGGGGCAAATGTAGTATTTGCTAACTTGAGGAATAATGATGGTCCTGGCTGTGTCCCCAAAATATGAAGAATCTCTTGAACAAGTATGGTTTAAAAAGCCAGTTTAAAACAAACAAACAAAACCCCAGAAAGTTCTAACTTCATAGGGTCTCAAATTTTAATTGTGATCAATTTTATTCCTAAGAGAAATATAAAGATGGTCAGCATACATAGGAGCTTATTTTATGCCAGGTATAATAAAAACCTGCTTCATGAACTTTTTAAGGGTAAAGTACAAAACATCTCTTATGCTTTTGGCTATTAACAGGAAAAAAATGGTTTTTCTAGCTCTTGAGTTACTTTTTCAACATGGAGAAGGTACTGAAGGCGTATTCATATATACAGTTGACCCTCAAACAATGCAGTGTTTAGGAACACCAACCCCCTGTGCAGTTGAAAATCCTAGTACAACTTTGAATCTCCAAAAACTTAACTACTCATAGCCTACTCTTGACCAGAAGCATTACTAATAATACAAATAGTTGATTAACACCAATTTTGTGTGTTATATGTATTATATACTGTGTTCTTGCAATAAAGTAGCTAGAGAAAAGGAATTGTTATTAAGAAAATCATAAGAAAGAGAAAATACACTTACAATACTGTATGTATATTTACTGAAATAAATCTGCATAAAACTGGATTGGTGTAGTTCAAACCAGTGTTGTTCAACGGTCAACTATATATATGTAAAATCACTAATTTTGCATTTAGGTTTTAAAGAGAACTAAAGTAAGTCTTCTACATTCCTATTAAACTAGTGATATGATAACGATTTTCTTTCTGTGATTTTTGCCAATAAAAATTCACATTACTATTAGTCATTATTATAAATACATTAATTGCTAATCCAAAAGAAAATTGGAAGTGGGGAGATAGATTAGACCCATTTCATTTGTGTGAATGTCACTTTAATAGAGCAATCAATTTAAGGCAAATAGTTCATGGCTTCATGGTTGAATTCTTGAAAATCATTTCATTAATAGAAAAAATACCTAAAATTTACTTTTTATATAAAAAAGGTTAAAGACCAAGTCAGATCCCTAAAAACAAAGCAAGAAATTCTATGTAAAACTCATCAATCTTCTAGCAACCACTATAGGTTTAATATTTCATTTATAGGTTGAGTATCCCTTATCCAAAATGCTTGGAATATGTGCATATACATAATGAGATATCTTGGGGATGGGACCCAAGTATAAACACGAAATTTATTTATGCTTCATATACACCCTACACACATAGCCTAGAGATATCTTGGGGATGGGACCCAAGTATAAACACGAAATTTATTTATGCTTCATATACACCTTACACACATAGCCTAAAGGTAATTTTATAACATTATTTTACATAATTTTGTACATGAAACTAAGTTTTTTTTTTTTCCTTTTTGTCTTTTTTCGTGACCGGCAACGGATCGCAACCCTCAGTGTCGCGCCCGTACCGGACCGGGACCGGCCACGGGATCGCAACCCTCGGGGTTGCTCCCACCCCTCGCTCAGCCAGTGAGCGGCCGGTCTGTATGTGGGATCCGAACCCTCGGCAGGAGCGCCACCGCGCTTCTCAAGCGGCGCACTGTAGCAGTGCGCCACCGGGCCGGCCCCATGAAACTAAGTTTTGACTACAACCCATCACAAAATCAGATGCGGAATTTTCCACTTGTAGTGTCATGTTGGCACTCGAAAAGTTTCAGATTTTGGAGCATTCTGGATTTCGAATTTCCAGATTAGGAATACTTAGCCTGCATATAATTTATATTTTATTTAAAATGTAATATAGCATGTATATAACTATCCTGTATTTTACATGATATGTATTAGCAAAAGGATTTACATAAAAAATCTTTGAAAGTTAACTCAAAGTTAATGTATTTAGATACCTCTCAAGTTAACAATATTTACATAATGGAGTCAATATGCTCAAAAGTTTAATGTTATAAATTAAGTTGCTTAATAAATCAGGTTTTTAAAACAAAGAACATAAATTTCCTTTTTATCTTAATGGCTTGAATATATATTATTTCCCCTTGGTATACCTATTAATTTTTATTATGATGAACTAGCATAGCAAATAAATTTTCACTATATGAAATTATAGCATATGGAACTCAAGATAGGTCAAAATTATCTAAGGTAAACAATGTAACTTGAATAACAGATAATTCAGTCTCCATAGAAGAGAAATTCTTCTTAAGTCAGTGGACTGTTTTGCAATTCAAGAAACACTCCAAAAATTTGGTATCATCACTAGTTAACTCACTAGAACTCTTGAAATGATAAAAATTTTAAGTGATTATAAAGACATACTTTTCAGGGCTGGCCGATTAGCTCACTCAGTTGGAGAGTGGTGTTATAACACCAATGTCGAAGAGTTTAGATCCCCATACCAGCCAGCCACCACCACCAACAACAACAAAAGACACACTATTCAAGTGAAAATAGGAGATATAATCATCACATTACACACAATTCTTAAAAAACTTTTCTTTAAAAAAAATTTTTTTAACTCTATTATAGGATCCCTAACAATAGTCCTCAACTTAAATGTAGGTTAATAGTATTTGTTTGGAACTAAAAAGCCAATTACAAAATCTCAATAATACAAATAAAATTAATGAAAATGAATATACAACATCAAAATTTGTAGAATACAACTAAAGTACTATGTAAAGAGAAATTTATGGCATCAAATGCTTAAGATCTCAAATCAGCAACCTCAGCTTCCACCTCAGAAACTAGAAATAAGAAAAGCCAATTAAACCCAAAACCAAAACAGAAAGAAATAATAAATAGCAAAAATCAATAAAACTTAAAACAGAAAAACAATACAGAAAATGAATGAAACCAAAATCAAAAGGACAAAAGGAAATGTCACAAACAACTGTAGGCCCATAAATATTAATGTACATTAAGTAGACTAATTTTTACTTAAAACAGAAAAACAATACAGAAAATGAATGAAACCAAAATCAAAAGGACAAAAGGAAACGTCACAAACAACTGTAGGCCCATAAATATTAATGTACATTAAGTAGACTAATTTTATTTTGGTGGCTGGCCAGTATGGGGATCCAAACCCTTCATATTGGTGTTACAATACCACACTCTAACCAACTGAGCTAACCAGCCAGCCCTAAATAGACTAATTCTTTAAAGGACATTCTACCGAAACTCATTCAAGAATAATTAGATAACCTAAATAGTCCTACATCTATTAAAAAAACTGAATTAGTAGTAAAAGGCTTCAAACATATAAATTTATTCACTTATGGATTGTGCTTTTGGTGTTTACCTAAAGAAATATTTGCCTAACCCAAGGTCAGAAAGGTTTCCTCCTATGTTTTCTTCTTGTAGTTTCAGGTTTTACATTTAGGTCTATGATTATTTTGAGTCTGTTTTCGCATGTGGTTTGAGGTATAGATTAAAGTTCAATTTTTTTTGCATATGAATATCCAATTGTTCTAGCACCCTGAAAAAAACTATCCTTTTTCCACTGAACTGCCATTGTACCTTTATCAAAATAAGTTTGTCCATATATGTGAGTCTATTTCTAAACTTCCTATTTTCTTCCACTGATCTATTTGTCTATCTTTACACCAATATCACACTGTCTATTACCGTAACTGTATAAGAATTACTGAAATATAGCAGCATTAGTTCTCCAACTTTGTTCTTTATCAAAGTTGTCTTGGCTAGTCTAAGTCCTTTGCATTTCAATATGAATTAGTGAAATCAGTTTTCCTAATTGTACATCTTTTCAAATTTATATCTAATAATTTCAGAATAAATGAAAACTCAGGTTAACATAAAAATCTGTATGCCAATGGGCCGGCCCGGTGGCGCACTGGATAAGTGCGCCGCTTGGGAAGCGTGGCAGCGCTCCCGCCCGAG